>NW_006399772.1:6867497-6868016 GCF_000299155.1 Elephantulus edwardii
CCATCCATACTGATGCTGCCAATTGGCCCAGTGGTGAGAATCTTTGTTTTCTTGATGTTGAGCTTCAATCCATATTGAAGGCTGCAGTCCCTGACTTTCTGCAGCAAGCACTTCAGGTCCTCCTCAGTTTCAACAAGCAGGGTTGTGTCATCTGCATAATGCAGGCTGTTAATTACTCTTCCACCAATCCTGATGCCACATTCCTCTTCGTACAGCCCAGAGTCTTGGATGATCTGTTCTGCCTACAGATTGAAAAAGGTATGGAGACAAAATACATCCCTGATGGACCCCCTTCTTGATTTTGAACCATGTAGTATCTCCTTGCTCTGTTCTGACGACTGCCTCTTGTTCCAAGTATAGGTTTTGCAGAAGCACAATCAAATGGGATTCCCATTCTTATCAGAGTGAGCCATAGCTTTTTATAATCCACACAGTCAAAAGCCTCTGCATAGTCAATGAAGCACAGATAGACATTCTTCTGGTATTCTCTGCTTTCTGCCAAGATCCATCTAACATTAG
>NW_006399772.1:6870080-6880310 GCF_000299155.1 Elephantulus edwardii
CATATCCTTGATACCAAAGCCAGGAAAGGATACCACCAAAATAGAAAACTATAGGCCAATATCTCTCATGAACATAGATGCAAAAATCCTGAATAAAATACTGGCCAATAGAATCAAACGATACATCAAAGAAATAACTCACCATAACCAAGTGGGATTCATAATTGGTATGCAAGGATGGTTCAACATAAGGAAAATAATTAATGTAATTCATCGTATTAACAAAGCAAAGAACAAGAACCACATGATCCTATCAACTGATGCAGAAAAGGCCTTTGACAAAATCCAACACCCTTTCCTGATTAAAATACTCAACAAAACAGGATTAGAGGGGAATTTCTTCAACATAGTAAAAAGTAATTATGCAAACTCGAGAGCCAATATTGTTGTCAATGGAGAGAGGTTAAAGGCATTCCCTTTAAGAACAGGAACTAGGCACAGATGCCCACTATCACCTCTCTTATTCAATATTGTATTGGAAGTCTTAGCGAGAGCAATAAGAAAAGAGAATAAAAGGTATCCAAATTGGCAAAGAGGAGGTAAAATTATCTCTCTATGCAGATGATATGATAGTATACTTAGAAAACCCTAATGACTCAGCAAGAAAACTATTGGACACAGTTGACCAATTCAGCAAAGTGGCAGGATATAAGATCAACATATAAAAATCAGTTGGATTTCTCTACAGTGACAAAGAGAATACAGAGCCAGAACTAAGAAAAACAATACCATTCATAATAGCTAATCACAAGATTAAATACTTGGGAGTAAATTTAACTAGAAGCACAAAGGATCTGCTCAAAGAAAATAACAAAACATTACTACAAGAAACAAAAAGAGACCTGGAGAAGTGGAAGAATATCCCTTGCTCATGGGTAGAAGACTCAATATTGTGAAAATGGCAATACTACCAAAGGCAATAAAAATACCAATTTTCAAGGAGATGGAAAAGGCAATCTCCAGTTACATTTGGAATGGAAAGAAGCCCCGAATAAGCAAAGCACTCCTTAAAAAAATGTGTCTGTTTGCCATTCGAGTTATCTTCCTCTTTGAAAATTCTTTCCACGTCTTTTACCTATTTTATAATTGGGTTATTAGTCTTTTTCTTGCAGTATTCTTTGATTTTATTCAGCCCATGTAATAGTAAACTTTTCTTTTATAGAATAAAAACCGATTTTAAAGCCTTACAAAATTTAAATATGTTCTTTTAGGAAAATGTTACATTTTCTCTCTGCTTCGCCACTGGCAGATACTGAAGTAAACTGAATCCTATAGTAAGATTCTTCAGATTTTATTTCAGTAGAATACAACCTCAACAACAAAAACTGCTATACACACATTCATGGCACAATGAAATAACTGCTTAAGGACTTTGAAACATTTGACTAATTTACTTTTAGAGAAAGGTTTAATTTACAAAGGAACACAGACTATGCATCTATATTACATAGATTTAGAAGGATATTGCTGTCAAATTGGTGCTCCTGAATTGGTCCCCTTATAGGATCATTTAAGGTGACCCTACATACGCCAATGTGACTCATAAGGTTTCCACCGGCTGACTGATTTTTAGAATACTACCAGGCCTTTTTTCCTAGTCAGTCCTCACGCAGAAGCTTCAAACAAAACAATTCAACATCATATTTGTAAGTAAGGAAACCTCTGCTGAAAGATAGCTGGTGGCTACACTTCAGGTGCACTGATTAAACCTAGGTCTCCCACATAGGAGAGAATTCTAACACTGAGCTATCACTGCCTCTCTTAGAAACCTATTTTTGTCATTGTTAGGTGCCGTCAAGTTGAGTATGACTCACAGTGACCCTATGAACAACAGATCCAAACCCTGTCCTATCCTGTGCCATTCTTGTCAACTCAGAGCGACAAACAGAAAGACAGAGTAAGGAGTTAGGTTTGTTCTTAAAGTTTGTTTCCCTTCTTTTTTATGATGTGGTGTTGGTTGGTCCTAGGGGAAAGAACTCTGCTTCTCTGAGACTCAGACTATTCTGTGCACCATCTTTGATCCTATGTCCTTGTTACTGTTATTTGTTGTCCAGTCAGAAGTGACCTATACCAGACCCTTCAGCAGGTCTGCAGAGACTAAACTGCAGGGAAGGAGACTGCCTATCTTTCTCCTAGGCATTTGCTGGTGGATTAACTGCCTGCCTCTGATCTGGAAGCACTTCTTTTACCAAAGCCACCTGAACTTCTAACTATCTCTTAGTCACCAAACAAATTTAGTTTTTCTTGCTTCCAGCCAACAACTCCATCAGCCTTGGTGATTTTACCCAACACTTCAAGCACTCAGGTGTGAGTTCCAGGGAATTCACCTGGTAAACACCAACCTATGTGATTTCAATTCTATCCCCTTGCTATCCCAGTACCTAGCACATGGAATGCTACATTCATGAAAACCTCAACTGGACTCTCAGAAATCCCAGTAAGCCGTTTTCCTTCTCAGCATGTACTTTGATTTTCTATAGTAGCTATTCCAGATAGACCATATTCCTCTCAAACTACTTCTATCTCTGCCCTTAGAAAGACTTCTTTCATAGACAAAACAGAAGCTACCAGATCAGAACTTCTTGCCACATTTCCAAACTCAGTTCCATTTGAATACACCTTCTATCCTCATCATAATTCAAGAAAATGACTCTCAATTATCCAGGGCTATTTCTTTCACCTCATGTGCTAAGGCTCATGCTGCTATATAGCATTTCAAAGACTTCATGCTTTTAAAGAACCTTTCTTTTGTATCATTAAGTCTCCTCCTCTGCCCATTCTTAACAACAGGCACAAAATAATTCTTAAATCTGTAAAAAACAAGAACTAAAATGTTACAAACCTCTCTCTACTTCAGACAAAAATTTTAAAATGCGCACACACACACACACACACACACACACACACACACACACTGCTATACCCACAAAGTTGAATACAGTGTTTTCTTTATAAAGGGTAGCTCAATAGATGCCGAATAAGAGTAGAAGATATTTTATCTACTGGCTTAATACGCATTCATTATCCTTTAAATTTTCAAAAATTGTGATTCAACTCACTCTAAGTTGCCCTCTCCCCTAGGAAAACACTCCTGATGAAGTAACAAAAATTACAAACGACAGTTTCATACTCAATCAAAACACCTGCTTGACTCCTTGGCAGCATTTGACTGTATGAAACTAACACCCCTTCTTTCCATTTTCCTCATTTATTTTCACATTTCATTTTCAAAATAACTGTTTTGCCCAGTTAGGGTCCTATCATGAGTATTTTCTTACATTTCATCCTTCAAAGTATGGTTTTTCCATATCAGCATACAGTTTCTTCACGAGAATTTAGAAATCCATTCTTAATCTCTGTATTATCGGGTATTTTAGTTGTGCCTTTTGTTCTCTGCATGGGTGTCTGGAATGAGGCACAGCACCTCTTCAGCAACTAATCCTTGGGCCTATCTCCACCAAGCTGAGATCTAGAATGAGACTCAGTCCTCTTCGCTTCTTTCATTTTTGTTGCCCCAGAAAATAAAGCATCAAGCTTTTTCTTTCATCTAAAATTATCCTGCTAATCACTATGGGGAAACAAGGATTCTGTAAATACTCCTTCACTGAGTAACCACAGGTCAAGCCCAGCAGTGCCTGTGAGGCTAGTACAGGATCAGGTGTTTATACTAAGGACTGTTGTATGTGGAGTCCACTTGACAGAACCTAAAGATAAATCTAAACTATTGTGGTAGACCCAGAAAATAAGACAGTAATTACTACAGATACAATCTGTGCTTTAAGCTTCAGGAGATTATAGTCTATAGAAAGATGAACTCTAATTCATTACCTGTGTGGACATGTATGTGTATCCTAAAGAAGTACAGGTTTTAGTTAAAGTAGTAAAGAATGTTGGGGGAAACATGGGAAAATTTAGGAGAGAGGAAAAAGAATATGAGGCTAGTAAGTCAGGAGAATGGGGATGAGAGGATGGGAGATGATAAATCTGGAAAGTGGAAGGGAGGGTTGCTCTTACATATGGGAAGTAAACAACAGGACAGAAAAGTTAGCAACCAAGTGACAAAGTTCCTAAGCTCTTGTGGCAAATTTCTTCATCTGTGGCTCCTGTTCCGTTTTAGAAAGCAACTGGAAAGTTTACCTCATTTGCCCTTCTTTTACCATCAAAGGATTTACAAACACTGAATGCCACTTGTTCCAGTATATTACATTCACTAACCTCTATCCTAGCCCAAAATGGCTATGTTGGGATAATAAGCCAACACATTCAATGTAATATGCAACATTTCAAGGTTATGCCGCTTAAATAAATATGCAACATTTCAAGGTTATGCCTTTAATGGAGGCTCTCAGATACACATGTTCTAGGATCACTATTTAGAAAATATGTTAACTTTATATAGCTTTACAATTATATGTAACATTTTGGGGGGAAATTTTTATTCAATTTCTTCTTTGTAAAAATGATCTGCTTTTATCATAATGACTTACTTAATAATTCTTATGTTATGCTTCGGTCTATATGATACCAAAAGGTGAGAAATATCAGCATAATACTCTTAAAGAATGTTTTCGTTCAAATAAACATGAAGGTGGAGAACCTCAGGAAGTTATAAAATTTATTGGCACTGATCTACATACAAATCTATACTCGTATTAAGAATTAATTCAGGCTTCATAATGTTCCACATCTGTATACTATGAATTTTTAAACCTATGTAAATACTGCATGATTGACTTTAAAGAATGTTAAAATAGAATCTTTACAGTCAACTCAGAAAGGTTTGAAAGTCAATCTGATGGACTATTTAACTGAACCTTGTAGGCTACTACACACACATACTATTTTTCGACTCAGTCATAATCAACTGTTGTCCAGCTGAACAAGATGAGGTTACTTACTCATATACACTGTATTCTGTAACCTCTTTATAAGGCAGGCAACTTCTACATAGGAAAGTTCTCTGCAAGGAAGCCTCTTATATTTTTAGATAGCTTCCTTATGATAAACATACTTTCTTTTTTGTTTAGTATTTTTCTTACTGGTTTGCATACAATACTTCATATATCTTGTGTTTCATACAATCTTTGATTTACATTATGTTTCATACAATCAATCCAAAACATTGTATTTTATAGAATGAATTACTATTGATCTATGTCTATTATTACCCTTTCTTTTTTGACTCCCCATTGAATCTTTCCTGTTCCTTTATCCCTTTCTAGAATTTTCAATGCTCTAATTGAGAATAAGTTTAATCAATTTTGCACATGACAGTCCTCAAAATAACATGTCTTTCCTAAGGCTTTCCTTCCATACAGTAGAGATATGACATATTTCTTAGTCCCACAACTCTTTGGACCTTTTCAACATGTTTCCACTTGTTAATACCCCTCTTCAAATTCCAAAAATAGCACAGCACATCATATTAAATCTGCTCATTGTCAACACATAATGCAATTATCCTTTGAAGTACAGAAACAAAATTTTTGTGTTACACAGGTTAAGATTTTTTTTTCTAAAAAACAAAACAAAACACCTTCTGTCAGTTAAGATAGTTTGGACTTAAACTTGGTCCATCCCAACCTGTTTCAGTACACGATCATTTCTCCCCAATTGGCCCTACATAAATACCACTGCTATTGTGGGACTATCATTGCAGTCTGTTAAAATTTCAGAATACTAATTTTTGTCATATAACCTATTAGCTAATCACACCAATTCTGTGTCCTTTGTAAATGTGATGAAGTTTCACTCTAGGATAAATGTGTTTTATTCATTTTTGACACTTAAACGAACCTTTTCTCCTTTAAATGACTAATGACATTATATTAGGAGAATATGAATTTTTATATTTAGTATATAATTTACAAAATTCAAAATATTTTATGTTAACAATTACTCTACTTTTACCTTGCAATAGCTCTGATGAAGTCTAAGGACACTGTGCATTTGTATTTTGGTCCATCCAACTGATCATCATGGCCAACCAAGGTTAGTAGCTGAAGAGTAACTAGAGAAGTAATCTAAAATGAGAAAAGTTTTATGAGAAAGATTTAATGAGATCACAGTTATGTTGTTTCTGAAACATTCTGAGAAAGACACAGAACTAAAACCACAAAAGGATCATAAAAAAATAAGACTATTTAAAAATGTGTATAAATGCTTAAACCATGAAAAAGCAAACTAACAATTTTTAAAGATTACAATAGTGACAACTTTGTTTCATTAACGTCTCAATTAATTAGCTCTAGCCTTTAATCGTTATAAATTGAGCATATTCCTTCTCAACACAGCATTTTTAGGAAATTCTATCTCAATATCTCAGAACAGCAAATCTATACTGCTTTGGGAATTAAACAGTTACAAAATGGATTTTGGACTCTTTTAGTGTTGTTGAATGGGATAAGTGATAAGTATCCTTCGCATTGGAACTGTAGTCTTCCTTTAAAATTAACTATTGAACAGGTAGGAAAATAGCAGAAGGATTAATACTGACAAAAGCAAAAGTGTGCACTAACAGGTGATACCCAAGGCACAAACTTGTATTTGTTTTACGGAATACTTGGGGAAGTTTGACGTTCCCAAGAGCTGAACTTCTCTGAGCAACCTACTCTCTTCTCCAAATTTCTTGTTCTTATCTATGACTGACAGACAGACAGTAACACCCACACCCACACACATTCATGAGAGTTCAGAAAGGACAAGAAAAGATTTTGACTTCAGGATCTCGTAAGTGTTCTGTGTCAATATAAAGAAAAGCGCTTTACTAATAAGATCTATAATACCTATCTAACCATGTGCCTTAGGGATTAACACTGTTGTTGTTATGTGCCACCGAGTCAACTACCACTCATAGTGACCCTATGCACAATAGCTCTGGACCCTGCTTTATCCTGAGCCAACCTGTCTCTGACCTACCTACTCTCTTTACCCCAATTATTGTGTCAATCTATCTCATCCAGGGTCTTCCTCTCCTATGCTCTCCCTTCACCTTTCCAAGCATATCTTTCTCCAAAGAGGGTCCCTCCTGGGCTACATGCCCAAGGTATGTGAGAATCTCAAAATCTTTGCCTCCAAGGAGCAGCTTGATTACACCCTCTATAGGACAGACCTGTGTGTTCTCTTGGCACTCCGTGGTAAGCTCAATACTCTTCTCCAGCATCATTACTCAAAGGCATACATTCTTCCTCTGTTATTGTTAGTCACTATCCAGCTCTCTGATGCACAGTAAATGATTGTGAAGACCGTGGCCTGGATCAGGCACACCCTAATCTCTAGACTGACATCCTTGCGCTTCGACATTCTGGAGAGGTTCTTGGCAGATGTTCTAATGTAATTTATCTTTTGATTTCTTGACTGCTAATTCCAAGTGTTCCAAGTTGTAGAACTGAGCAAGTAGACATTGTTAACAATCTCAATCTCTTCATCTATCATGATGCTGCCAATTGGCCCAGTAGTAAGTTCTTTGTTTTCTTGATGTTGAGCTTCAAACCATATTGCAGATTACAGTCCTTGGATCTTCTGCACCAAAGGCAGCAGGTCCTCTTCAGTGTCAGCAAATAAGGTTGTCACCTGCATAACGAATGTTGCTGATGAGTCTTCTTCCAATCCTGACGCCACATTCCTCCTTATAAAGTCTAGACTCTTGAATGATTTGTTCTGCATACTAAATGAAAAGGTATGGAGACTGGACACATCCCTAATGTGCTCCTTTTCTGATTTTGAACTATGCAATGTTTCCTTGCTTGTTCTGACTACTTCTGGTCCAAATATAGGTTTTGCACGAGCACAGTCAGCTGTTCTGGGATTCCCATTCTTCTCAGAGTCAGCCACAGTTTGTTATGATCCACACAGCCAAACGCCATTGCATAGTCAATGAAACACAGACAGACATTCCTCTGTTGCTCTCTGCTTTTGGTCTGTATCCATCTGACACTGGGAATAATGTCCCTAGTGCCACGGCCTCTTCTAAACTCAGTTTGTATTTCTGGTAATTCCCTGTTGATTATCACTTGATAACTAGTCCTTTGCAAGAAATCAGTAAACATTTAATAGATAACAACAATAAAAAATGGCAAACTGATTGCCATGAAGCCAGAACAGACGCATAGTTGACCATCTAATGGATTTTCAGAGGCTATAAATCACATTGGAAGAGACTGTTTATCTTTCTTCTGTGAGCAGCTAGTGGATTCTAACCAACTGCCTTTGGGTTGGCAGTGTTGCTTCTTAGCTAGTAGGTCACTAGAGCTCCCTATAAGAGCAATATTTTTATTCTTCATTATCCTACAAGGTAAATATTCTCATTATACTAACTTTATAGATGAGTTTTAGAAATGTTAGGTAACTTTTTCCAAACTCCAGGGTAAATAAGTGGTTTAGCAAGGATTCAGATGGAGTTTATGCCCACCTTACTGGTGAGGGCTTCCAGGGATCCGACTCCACATTCCATTACAATTTAAAGGAGGAAAAAACCTAACCAAAAAACCAACCAACTGCCATGCACTATTTAGTCAGCTGTCATTTTATTAACAAAAGATGACAGATGGTAAAAGTAGTTATTTTAAAAGAGTATCATATTTAGTAACTATGAAGGATTATTTCAATTATAAAACTGTTTTGTATCAACACATCAAAATGGAAGGCAGTATGGCGCTTTCTCAAAAAGTTGGAAATAGAAATACCATTTGACCCAACAATTCCTCTACTGTAAAGGTACCCTAAAGAAACCAGAACTGCCACCCTATGTTTATTGCTGGTTTATTCACAACAGCAAAAAGCAAAGAGTTGGAAACAATCCAAGTGCCATCAACAAATGAATGGATAGAGAAGCTGTGCTATATTCATACAATAGAATACTACGCTGCCTTGAAAAGCAAGGAACTCATTAAATATTATATGAAATGGGTGACCCTGGAAGACATTATGTTGAGTGAAAAATCACAGTCACAAAAGGACAAATACTGCATAATGCCCCGGTTAATAAAACGGGACTGACATTGGATTTAGGGGGAAACTAAGAAAAGGGGATAAATAATGTACACTACATTGAAACAGATGACAGAGAGAACTGTTTAAAAGGGATATATGATTAGATATTATTTGCATGAAAAGAGTAGAGAAAAACAGCTGCATAGCAAAGTAGACAGGGCGGAGAACCATATAACAATGAAAGAATTCTTTTTCTTTTCAAAGAGAAAAATGAACTGGGGGGAGGGGTGGGCAGGAAGGAAAATGTGCAACAATGAATGAATAGAAATCCCAAATTCTCTACAATCTTTCATTAAAATCTGAATTCAAAACATTCATTCAAAAGGCTATGGCTTTCATTTTAAATTTAGTAATACAAAACAGCTATGCCTTGAAATGCTTTTTAATAAATGATCTATATATGTTAAAAGTATTTGTTAGATGTCTATTACACCAAGCTTCATGGTGTTGACATAGTTGACACATACAGACACACATATATAAACAAATAGACACAAACACATATATTAGGGAGCTCTGGTGACCGAGTAGTAAATTGTGCTGCCAACACAAAGGTACGAGACCAGAATCTACCAGCTGCTCTGCAGGACAAGGGTGGGGATTTTCCACCCTACACAATTTATAAGCTCTGAAAACTCGCTAGTCTGTCAGCTATAAGTCGGTTCTGACTCAATGACCCATAATAACAACAAACTATATATATATATGATATAGCGTATACAATCTATTAAAACTGCTATTAAATGTATAGGTATTAAAATTCTCCCAGCATGACAGAAAATTATCTTTTTCTCTTTGTATTTCTTTTTTGTTTTCTACATTTGAAACAAGTTGTTATTACATGTACACAGACTTAAAATCACTATATTTTACTATGTGATTCTTTCCTTCTCTAGCAATGTTTTTTGCCTTTTTTCCAGTATCAACATAGGTATATCAACATTTCCCCCAACATTATTTTTCATAATTTTGCACTCAAGTTTTGTATTTTCTTAACTCATACAGTTCTCATACAAGCAGAGAGTAGTGGGAGTTTGCATTTATACTCAGTCTTGATAATCTTTTCAGTAGACCATTTACTCGATTTTTAATTATTTTATTTAATAAAATGCTTTTTAAAATTTTATTTCTATTAGGTTGACCTTTCTATTTTTTCCTTTTCTTTATTCCTTTCCTTTTATTGAATGATAGTTCCTCATTCTTTTTTTCCCTTTATCACCTTAAAAGTATAATTATACA
>NW_006399772.1:6880415-6895841 GCF_000299155.1 Elephantulus edwardii
ATAAGCAATCTCCTCGCATGTGATTTTTAAAGCCTTGAAAACCCACCAGCCAGTCAGTTTTGAGTCTGTCTCGACTCAATAGCAATGAGCTTGAGAGTGTTTTTAAAAAAATTATTTTATGCATTGCAATCCCAGAGGGACATGGTTCAAATCCACACACACACACACACACACACACACACACACACACACACACACATTATTTTAGAAGTCTTTTTTTTTTAGGATTTCCATTCATTCACTGTTGCACTTTTCTCCCTTCCTATCCCCCCCATTTGCTCTTCCCTTTGAAAAGTGAAAGAAAAATTCTTTCATTGTTATATAATCCCTCCCCCGCAAGTCCACTCCAATGCGCAGCCTTCATTCTGGACTCCTGTCATGACAATAATACCTAATCATATATCCCTTCTAAACAGTTCTCTCCCTCATCTGTTTCAATGCAGTATACATTATTTATCACCTCTTTCTCAGTCTTACTTCAACCCCATGTCAGTCCTGTTTTACAACAATGGCATTATGTAGTATTTGCCCTTTTGTGACTGAGATATTTCACTGAGCATAATGGCCTCCAGGGTCACTCATTTTTTGTAATATTGCATGAGTTCCTTGTTTTTCAATACAGTGTGGTATTCCATTGTATGAATATAATAGAGCTTCTCTATCCATTTGTTTGTTGATGGACCCTTGGGTTGTTTCCAACTCCTTGCTACTGTGAACGAAGTGGTGGTTATGGTTTCTTTAGGGTATATCCCAGTAGTGGAATTGCTGGGACAAATGGTATTTCTATTTCCAACTTTTTGAGAAAATGCCATATAGCCTTCTACAGCGGTTGCACCATTTTACACTCCCACCAACAGTGAATAAGGGTTCCAGTTTTTACACAACTGCGCCAGCATTTGATGTTTGCCGTTCTGTTAAATTTTGCTATTCTTACTGAGGTGAGAAGATATCTCATAGTTGTTTTTTAGACGTCTTTTTTAATGCTACCTTACTCTATGGTCAGACATTCTTTGTCTCAAGAACAACTGAGCTATACAAAGTATGCCCACCATCCAGAACAACTCGCCCTAGGGGGAGAAAAAAATAGAGTGAAACAAGACAAGTATTTTCTCTCTTATAATTAACTAAATTATTCTTTACTTATACAAGTACTTGACATATTCTATATTTATTTAAATACCTTAAATAATCTTCATATTGCCTCTTGGTCAGCTAAGCTTACGATTTGGCCTTTTATGGAAAATGTCTGCTGATTGTTAAATCAGACTTGCTAGATCTAAATGATTAATATAACAAATTTGGAGATTGAGATAGATGTTCAGGGACTTGCTAGTAATACTGAACAATTAGTCCAAAGGCCTGGTGGACCACACAATCCTCAGCTTCCACAATCTTGAGATCAGAAGAACTAGATGGTGCCCAGCTACTGCAGCGGACAACTCTTAAGAGGGATCTGAATAGATGACCCTGGATAGAGAAGAAAATGTAGAACTAGAAAACAGTTTTTAAAAGAAATAAAAAGGGCCAGGCTTACTGGTCTAAGAGATGGAATCAGCCCCAAGACCAAAAGGGATGAATTCAATAGAGATGAGTGCAAACCCAAGTGTTTAGTCATTCTTTGAACTTGGAACAAAATTCACTCCCATGATGCAACTTTCAGTCAATCAACAGAAAGGTCTATAAGGTGACCAGTAATATCAGGTAGATACCCAGCCCTTAGACTAACCAATCATGAAAGGTGAAAAGAGCAGCATTTACCCAGAATGAAGCCTGGAAGGTAGGAAGGGGAAGGATAGTACCATTAATGGGAAGCAGAATTTCAGGGTACAAATGGGCAAAGAATGATGTGATTATGAGTACATAAAATGTGTGTGAATGGTTAAATTAAAAATAAAAATGCTCTGTAAACTTTCACTCAAATCACCATAAATACATACCCCCATGACTTGCATAATTAATATATGCTGTTATGTGCCACTGAGTCAAAATGCAGTAGTTTGAAAATTGGTGTAAAGGCCACAAAACAGAAACTGAGATAGAAAAAAAAGAAAATAAAAATGTTTAAAAGCCATGTTGTATCTGAGAGGAAATATGTATTTTTAAGTATAAGTGTAATTATTAACATCGTCACTAAGAACAAAACAAGTATGTAAATTCACACCAGTAGAAAGGATAATCATTACAAAATAATTTTTTTAAAAAGAGAAAGAGACAAAACCAGGTAACCCAAATAAAAGGCAGAGTATACAGCCAACCTATATTAGTAGTTATCTTAAAAGCAAAATAAATGAATGCTTCAATCAAAAGATAATGACTAACAAATTAGAATTTCCATACTGTTGAGAAGTAATATATCAAACACCAGAAAAATAACAGAAGTTACAGAAGCCTTGGCACCACAATAGTTAAGTGTCCAGCTGCTACTCAAAAAGATCGAGAGAACACGTGCCAGATCTGTAGTGTAAAATCCAAGATTTTAGCTTGGAAAATGATGGGGAAGTTCTATTTTCTTACAAGAAGCTGAAAACTGATTCAACTATATCAATACAACTAACAATAAAACATCAACAATAAAAGATAAAAAAAAACCCACAATGCCATACATCAATAATCTAACATTAACGAAAATAAACAGTGTTGAAGGGATATTAACATCAGATAAAACAAATATAAAAAGAAAGGTTTGTTTAAAAATAATGTGATGGGCTCTTGTCTCTTTCAAGATTGAAACATTTACTATAAGAACAAAATGGTGTAACAGGACATCTGAAGGTATGTGCAGAATTACAGAAAGTTAAGATATGATAGATAAATCCTATGTCCATCTTGGATTGGCAAAAAGTAGGAATCCATGTTGAAAAAGTCAGCCTAAAATGATAATGAATGGGAGGACAGAAAAGAGTTAATATAGTCTCTTATGGTAAAATTTATTCACAAACTCTATTTTTATATAAGGGATTCATTTGCTAACGTAGGTTAGTAAAATCACACATTAATCTCCTTTTATTATTAAAGGCAGTTCTCCTCAGTAGTTTCTTTTATTTTACTACAGAAGAAAACATTCATTATCTTTTACTTTGCCAAGGGCATTTTCTTATAATATTTCTTTATAAGTAGTACTTTTTCATGATTCAAATAGTCTTACATATTTAATGAGATTCATTAACCCAAATTGTATGCCAAATTACTCTTTCACAAATTTTCAGAGAAAGAAAAAAAACCAACAGCCTGTCTTTTACCTAGCTGAAGTTAGAATTTCAAGATTCTTTTCAGATACATTGCTGCTTTATTACTTCTACACTAGCTACAACACATGTCCAAAGGCTGTTAAGTTGAACCAGATAGTCTCCTGGAGTCAATTTCAATTAGTAATCATATAAAGGTTATAATTCATAATTTATCAGAAAAAAGCCATTTAAAATATTAACAAGATGAGTAATCATTTTTTGGGTGGTGGTGGTGGTGGTGGTGAAAGAGGTAGCTAATAGAGAAAGGAAACAACAATAAAACATGAATCTGACTTGACTCATAGCTGACCCTCCAATGGATTTTCAGAGGCTGTACATCACATGGGAGGAGACAGAATAGTGAAGAAAATGGCTTATGTATTCTGCTGCTAACAAACAGGTTAGAGGTTCAAATCTAATAGATGCCTTGGAAAATAAGCCTAATCTACTTCTACCATTCCACTTCACCATATAAACAACCACTCTAAGTGAAAACTTATTTTCTCAACTAATGATAATTTATAATATATAAAGATGACAGATCTAAATCTCTAAATCTAAAAGAAACAAATTAAGGTATAATTTTTCACTTTAAAAAATATGATTTTTAAATTATTAAAGGCAAAACATTACCAATTATAAAAGTTAACCATAAGATCTATTATGTAGGTACAAATCTAACTAGAGGCACAAAGAAAATTACACACTACGAGAGATAGAGACCCAGATAAATGAAAGAACATAGCATGTTCATGTATATGAAAACACACTATTGTGAAAATGACAATTCTATCAAAAGCAATCTACAAGTTCAATGCAATACCAATACAGGTATTGAGGCCATTCTTCAAGGAGAAGGAAAGTTAATTTCCAATTTTATCTGGAAAGGAAAGGGGCCTTAAATAAGGAAAGCTCCAATGAAAAAGAAAAACAAAGTAGGAGGAATCACATTCCCTGATCTCAAACCTTACCACACAGTAGTTGTTATGTGCCATTGAGTTGCCTGCAACTTGTAGCAGCCCTATGAATAATAGCTCTGAATCCTGCACTATCCTGAGCCAATCTCACTGTTTGATATACTTGTCCCCATTACCACAGTCACTGTATCAATCCATCTCATTCAGGGTTTCCTTTTCTGTGCTAACCTTCTACCATTCCAAGCATGATGTCCTTCTCCAAGCACTAGTCCCTCCTTGCCACAGGTCCAAAGTATGCAAGATGGAGTTCCAAAATCCTTGCTACAAAGGAGCAATTTGGCTTCACCCTCTCCAGGACAGACCTATTTGTTCTCCTGGCAGTCCATGATATGTTCGTTCAATACTCTTCTCTGGCACCACAACTCAAATGCATCAATTCTTTTCTCATCTTTAGTCATTGTCCAACTCTCTGAAGCATAGCAAGTTAACTGCAAAGACTATGGCCTGGATCAGGCCCACCTTAGTCCAGAATGACATTATTGCTCTCCAGCACTCTGGAGGGGTTTCTGACAGATTTTCCCAATGCAATTTGTCTACTGATTTTCTAATTGATGGTGCCAAGAGTACTGATTCGTGCATGATGATATTGTTAACAATCTCAATCTCTTCTCCATCTAACATGATGCTCCCAATTGGCCCAGTGCTAAGAAGCTTTGTCTTCTTAATACTGAAATGCAATCCATAATGAAGAATGTAGTCGCTGACATTCTGCAGCAAATATCAGGTCCTCCTCAGTTATGAAAAGAAAGGTTGTGCCATCTGCCTAATGCAGGTTGTTGGCTGAATCTTGTTCCAATCCTGACGCTGCATTTTTCCTCATAGAGTCAGTCTTCTGAATGATCTGTTCCTAGTGCCATGGCCTCTTCTAAACACAGCTTGTATTACTGGTAGTCCTCTGTCAATGTACTGTTCCAGTCATTTTTGGATTCTGCTTCCAAGTGGTATTAGTAGTATTGTTTGATAATTTCCATAATCTTTTAGATTCCCCCCCCCCCCAAATGAGAATAAATAAGGATCTTTGCCAGTCAGTTAGCCAGGTAATTTTCCTCCAAATTCCTGGGCACAACCTGATGAGCATGACCAGGGCTGAATCTGTTTTTTGAAATATGTCAACTGGTACTCTTTCAATTCCAAGTGCTTTATTTTTCACCAGTTCTTTCAGAGTAGCTTGAATTTCTTCCTTTCTCATCATTACTTCTCAGTCATATGTTGTTTCATAAAATTCTTCTGTGGCGGACAATTCTTTTTGGTCAAGTGACCCTTTGTACACCTTCCATCTTTTTAAAAAATGATTTTATATTGGTTTGCTTACAAAGTTCGTATAGACTGTGTTTCACATTATCCTGCATTCACACAATGTTTTATACAATCGTTCCCATTCGTTATGTTTTATAAAATTAATCACCATTCACCTATGTCCACCATAAATTACTGTCTTTCCATTCCCCGCCATATCTTTCCCATTTCCTTTACGCCCCTCTCTCCATCCAGCAAACTGATGACCCTATGATTCCCCCCCTGCTCATACTCACCCCTCTCCTCCCTCCCACCTCCACTTGAATCCTCACACGTTTTACTACTTTCATAATAATGGTCTTATACAGTATTTGTGCTTATGAGACTGAGCTGGTTCACCCAGAATAATATTCTCCAGTCTCTCCCATGTTATGTAGTAATTTTCGAAATCATTCCTCCTGAATGCTGCACAGTCTTCCACCATGTGAATATGGCACAATTTCTCAATCCATTAAATTGTGTTTGGGCATTTGGGCTGATTCCATGTTCTCGTGATGGAGAATACTACTGCTATGAATACTGGAGTATGAATCTCCACTTGTGCCTCAGTTCTAATTTCCTCGGGATTTATTCCTAGCAGTAGAATAGCTGGGTTACAGAGAATTTCTACGTTCAGCTTTTTGAGGAAGTGCCAAAATGCCTTCTATCATCTTACAATCCCATCAACAGTGTCTGAGATTTCCTTTCTGTCTGCATCCTCTCCAACATTTATTACTGTGGTTTTGAATTGTATCTTTCTTATTGTCAGTGATTCTGAGTACTTCTTCATGTGTCTGCTGGCGTCTGGGAAAAGTTTTGTGATGCCTTTTGCCCATGTTGTAATTGCCATATTGGTCTTTTTCTTGTGGAGGCATTGTAGTATTCTGTAAACTTCTGTTATGAGACCCTTGTCTGAGATGGTATTGCCAAATGTTTCTTCCTAGGCAGCAGATTTTTTTACCTTGTTGGAAAAAATTTTTTGATGCACACAGGGATTTAACCTTTTGAAGGAAGGTCCGTTCATCAATTTTATCCTCTGGTGGTTGTGTATTTCTGGATATAGCTATCTCCTAGGCCTTCTATGCTTGGTCCTGCTTTCTCTTATCTTTATAGTTTGGAGCTTTACCAATAGGTCTCTGATCCACTTTGAGTTGATTTTTGTGTATGGTGAGAGGGGTAGATTCTGTTTCAGCTTTCTGCAAGCAGAAGTCCAGTTCCAATAGCACCATTTATTGAAGCAGTTGTCATTTCCCCATTTGATAGGTTTTGCTAACTTGTTGAATTATCAGCTGACAATAGATAATATGAATTAACTCCTGGGTTCTTGATTCTATTCCACTGGTCCATGTGCTTGCCATTGTACCAGTATATTGCTGTTTTGGTTATTACAGTTGTATGGTTGGTTTTAAGCTCACCGAGTGCTATGCCTCCCACTTCATTCTTGCTTTTCAGAAATGCTTTGCTTATTGGAGGTCTCTTTCCTCTCCAAATAAACTTGACAAGTGCCTTTTCTATCTCTTTGAAAAAGGAATTTGGTATCTGTATTGGGATTGTGTTAAACATGTAGATTTTGGTAGGATTTTCATTTTATTTTATGAACATGGAACAATTTCCCATTTATTTAGGTCTTTTACTGTTTCTTGCAGAAGTGTTTGTTTTGCAGTTTTCTTTGTAAAAGTCTTTTGTGTCTCTATTTAGGTTTATTCCTAGGTATTTCAATTTGTAGTTGGCTACTATAAATGGTTAGAAGGAGGAGTCGCATCCACTTCCATAATAGCTTGCCTCCGGAAACCCTATGAACCTGGAGAGAGGATGAAAGGCATCAAAGTGTCGAGGACTCTCCTTCATAGGGTCACTATGAGTCGCCTGTGACTCAACGGCACTTAACAACAACAACAACAACAATAAATGGTATTGCTTTCTTATTTTCCTTCTCTGTGTTTTGTTACTGTAGAGGAATACCACTGACTTTTATATATCGCTCTTTTATCCTGTCACCCAATGAAACTGGTCTACTTGTTCTACCAGGTAGTTTGTTGAGTCCTGGGGTTTTCTGTGTACATTATCTTACCATTTGCATATAGCGACAGTTTAACCATCACTTTGCAGATTTGGATGTCTCTTATTTCATTCTCTTGCCATATTCTCTTGCAAGTACTTCCAATACAATAGTGAAAAGGAACAATAGGAGCAGTGACAGTGGGCATCCTTGTCTGGTCCCTGTTTGTAAGGAGAATGCTTTTAGTCTTCTCCATTGAATATGATATTGGTTCTTGGCTTTGCATATATACTTTTCACTATGTTAAGAAAATTCACATTCTTTTGATGCTTCCTGGATCACTCAATATTCTGCCCATAGCATCTTTTAAGTATTTTAACTCAAGGTTTGAATTTGCTCTTCAGGTCATTCTGCTTGAGAAATACTGACTGAGTTCATTCTTTTTGATTTTATGACTCTAGCTCTTTGCACATTTCATTAGAATACTTTGTCTTCCTGAGCTGCCCTTTGAAATCTTCTGCTCAGCTCCTTCACTTCCTGATTTATTCCCTTTCCTTTGGCTTCTTCAGCCAAAATCAATGTTCACTCTTAAAATTTTGTTGTTGTTGTTATGTGCTGATGAGTCAACTATAACTCATAGTGACCCTATGTAGATACAACAGCTCTGAACCCTGCTCTATCTTGAGCAAATTTCTTTGTCTCTGACATATTTACCCCCTTTACCTTAATTACCATGTCAATCTATTTCATCAAGGGTCTTCCTCTCCTGTGCTGTCCCTTCTGGGCACATCCACAAAGTATGTAAGATGGAGCTTCAAAATCCTTGCCTCCAAGGAGCAGCCTGGTTTCACCCTCTGCAGGATATCATCTCACTCCAGCAAGAATAACAACTTTCAACAGGAAAGGAAACAACAAATGTTGGTGAGGACATGGAGAGTTTGGAACTCTCAGGTACTCCTGGAGTTACAACTATTACGGAAGCCATTTTAGCATTTCCTAAAAAAACCCTGAAAATAGTAATACCATTTGATCCATTTATCTCACTACTGGGAATATACTCTAAAGAAATCAATGCAGCACATCCATGTTTACTGCAGTTTTCACAAAAGCAAAGAGATGGAAGGAACCCAAATGCTTATCAACAGATCAATGAATAGAGTAACTGTGGTACCTTCACATAATGGAGTATTATGCAGCATTTAAAAAACTGTGGAGGAACTCATGAAACATTATACAATGTGGAGGAATCTAGAGCACAGCATGCTAAGTGAAATAATTCATCCACAAAAAGTTACATTTTGAATAACTACAGTTATTAAAATGGGAAGATTACAGGGGAGGGGATGACAAGGAAAGCAGAAAAAGAATGGATAATGAACAAAGTATTAAAATAGGTGGAAGGAAAGTCAATCTGAGATGAATGGACAATCAGACATTTATCTGTATTGCTAGTAATAGTCTGGAAGAGGACATTCACTACAATGTGAATCAGAGACAACAGGAAACAAAACAATGTGTATGAATAAATGAAAAATCAATTTCTTTATAAACTTTCATTCAAATAATAATAAAATTAGATTAAAGAACTCCAAAGTTCCTTAAATGGTTGATCTCACTAGCGAAAATGATTCAAAATTCATCATCAAAATACCATGTTTCAGGAGAAAATATTTTACATAAAGCAGTCAACAAATGTATAACAACTTAAAAGGCATTCCTGTATTTTACTAAAATGTTGATAGAAGAAATGGGAAAAAGTCAAGTAAAAATAGTAATTTACAAGATTATATTTAAGTCTCAAACATGTTAAGTTATAGCTAAACTAAATGGAAAAAATATATAGGCATGAAACTTTGGAGAAATTATTTCTATATATGCATGGATACAGAAATATTTACTTTCCTTTCTACAGCACTTACATTAACTGATAATTATTTCTAACTGCTATCATAAACTCATGCGTACTTGTTCTAAATATAGTGCATTCAAAGAAAATATTTCTTTGCCCAATTTTATATGGCCATGAGTGTGGGTGGGAAAGTCAATCACAAAAATTTACAAACTTGATTTTTTTATTTATGCTAATTCCTAAAATGATGACGTTCTCGAGATTATGAGTGCTTCCAAGGGCTAAGTGGGAATGTAAAGAGCTATAGTGAAGGTACGGATCTGTGTCTTGTCTTTGGTGGTAAAAATATGACCCTACATGTGATCAAGTGAGCTCCTATTTTTCTTAAAATTGCATGTGAATCTCTATCTATAATTAAAGTTTAATTGAAAAAGAAATATACTAGTCAAGTATACATGAAAATATAGAATGCTTTAAAGCAGAGAGAATTTACAAACTGTTGACAACAATTTAATCTCAAATTGTTAAAAAATATATGAAATTGCAAATATCTACCTGTTTAAAGAGACTAAGAAGTATATGCCACTTGGGTGAAACTATTTGGGTTTTAAAAAATCTTTCTTGATTACAGAGTTTTCCTCCTTAAAGAAGTTATTAGTTATGACTTGCAGTTCACACTCAAGGATTATTACTGTTGAGTTCATGCTATGAGCCCATATAAGTTCTCATTAGTTAAAAATATCTCTGGCTAGTACAACTTGCTATGAATTTCCAGCACAGAATTATGGCAAAGTTAAAAAAAAAAATTTGAACTCAAGTGTCTGACATTTTCCCCAATTAATTTTGTACTTGTACTTTCAAGAATGGCTAAAGTTCTGCTTTCTCACTTTTATACTATAAAAACTACTTATAATCTATCAATAAAATGCTAAAAATTAAATTCTGAGCCATCCACAAGGACTGGAAACCTTAGGGAATGACTGAGTACCAATGATCCATTTTACGGATGAGAAACCAGACACCATAAAAGGATGCCTGGCATTATTAGTTACTACTCAGTCACCCCAAACAAATACGCTGAGGCACATTAGTTCACATTTTAATGATCTCATCTGTACATTCCTACTAAAAAAGTAAACCACAAATACTAAAGATTTACTGGAAAACATTTTAGTATTGCAACAACAAATTATAAACTTAAACATTTCATTATAAGACATTTAATAAAATGGCCAAGTTCATTTTCAGTGCTAATAAATACAGGAATGTAGTCTTTCAAAATGGTATTACTAATGTGAACAAAGACCCTCAACATTAAGCAATTCACATATTTATCTTCTCTTCTATTATCCTTGAAAATTCATGAGAATGGCTGTTATGTAATATGGCATTTGTTCTTTCTCTTAGGATCTATAAGAAGATATGGACAAACTTGAGAGAGGAAAAACTGCTTTAGAACGAATACCAGTGTCTATGAATAATTAGTGGGGTAAGGATTGGAACTTTCACAGCCTAGCTTCTATGGCCATCACTGAGCCAGACCCTGTTATTTTTTTCCTCCTCACAAATCCTTCATGATTTAAGTGCTATAAAGCTAAGCCTCAGAGAACACACTGCCATCAAATCAAACTAACTCATAGTTACACCCATAGGGTGTAAATCGCATGGGAGAAGACTGCTCATCTTTCTCTCAAAAAAAACACTTCTTGTTCTTGTTATGTATCATCAGGTTGGACTGACCCATAGCTAACCCTCCAGTGAGTTTTCTGAACGGACAGCACAATTCCCTATGGAGAGGTTAGGTAAATTGATCAAGATCACTGTGCATACTGAGTTGCTGTGTGGTGCCTGAACCAGCCCGCTATGTGAAGACCAGGCAAGCCCGCCACTGCCCAGCTGTCTTGTGGCAGGAGCACCAATACCACAGGTGAAGCAATTTCCTTCCTGAATACCACCTTGGTATTGTGGGCCCATTCAGAGCCAGTACTTGAACTGTGAACCCTTTGGGCCCAGCCTAGCTGCAGCAGAAGCCTGGCTGAGAAGGCTGCTAATTCACAAGCCTTGTTTCTGTTCCCAGCTGACACAAGTCTCGCCTTGAGTCAAAGGTCAGAGAGATAATTCAGGCAGAGTGAGCTCCCCGACCCTCCTCTGAAGCAGTGAGTTGCTAAGCCAAGGTTATCAGACCAAGAGCCTGCTAAGGTACCAGGCATGAAAATCTTTATCACAGCAATGACGTGTAAAAACCAGAATAACTCATATTCTACACAAAATCAAAACAAGATGTCACCTCCAAAAAGTGATCAAATTACAGAATCAACAGATTTCCTGAAGCCAGAAAGTCTGATGGAACTTTGACACAAAATTCAAAAGAATGACTGAATATTTTCAATGGGTGAAAGACAAACTGAAGTCTTACAGGATTCTACAATCAAAAAATCAAGAGGAACTTAAAAAAAGAATCCAAGACAATGCAGATAAAACAAACAAGGCATTAGAGGCTCTGGAAAAACAAGAAAATGTAATACAGAATACGAGGACCACGTTTCAGATGCAGTCAACATTTTTATTTTAAACTTTTTTTATTATTAATTTCAATGAAAATTCAGAGACTTTGGATTTCTGTTTATTCATTCTTGCACTTTTCTCTCTGTCCTCCTAAGCCCCGTACAGTCTTTTTTCTGAAATGTAAAAGAAATAATTGTTTCATCATTTTATAATCCCTCTCCTGTGCTATCAACATTTTGGAGGGACATAGGAGGAGAGTTGAAGAGATAGAACATAGAACACGGAACCAGCGAAACAGAAGATAGATTTTTAGCATTGATCTGCTAGAACAAAAAGCAGAATCAAAAGAAAGGAAAGAGAAGAAAGCCTAAGATTAATGTGGGATACCATTAAGAGGAATCCTAGAACAGGTGGAAGCAAGTAAAGGCACCAAGAAAGTTGTAGAAGAATTAACAGGAGAAAACTTTCCAGGCATAATGAAGAATGAGAGAATATATGTTCAAGAAGCTGAGAGAACTACATCTAGAACAGACCCCAAAAGAAAAACACCAAGGTATAGCCAATTTGCCAGAACCAAAAGAGAATTCTGAAAGAAGCTAGGAAGAAATGAAGAATAACCTAAAAGTGAGAAAAAAATAAGTGCCGATTTCTCAGAAAAATAATGCCAAGTACACTGTACCCAGGAAAAGTTCATCAAATATGATGAAAGATTAAGATATTTTTGGAAAAGCAGAACCTAAGGCAGTTGGTAAAAAATAAGACTAGTGTTACAGGAAATACTGAGGGAAGTCTTTCCTACAGGGATGTCACAGAAAGCAGATGGACCAAAGCAACAACACCAAAAGGAACTCAACAAAATGACAGCCAAAAAACCCTTGGCTTGCCTCTCAAAAATTACACTGAATCTAAATGGTTTAAATCCACCAGTGACGAAAAGAGCAGCACACTGGATAAAAAACCCCAAAACCCATCAATATGCTGTCTTCAAGAGATACCTGGAAAGTGAAGATAAGGGGGGGGGGGGGAAGGTGGAAAATTTTATCTAGCAAATGTCAACCAGAAAAATGCAAGGAGTAGTGATAGTAATCTCTGATAAAATAAATTACAGCACAAAAACCATCACAAAGGACAAAATAAGGAAGTCAATATGTAATGCTTTTGGGGTCAATATAACAAGAGGACATAACTATATTATGTCAGTCTGGAGACTAAGGTGTGGTTGATCCTGGCCATAGTCTTTGCAATTACTTGCTATGGATCAGAGAGCTGGACAATGACTAGGGACGACAGATGGAGATTTGATGCCTTTGAGCTGTGCTGCTGGAGAAGAGTACTGAATGTACCATGGACTTCTAGGAGAACAAACAGGTTAGTCCTGGAGAGAGTGAGACCGGGCTGCTCCTTGGAGGCAAGGATTCTGAGGCTTCGTCTGACATACTCTGGATATGTTGCAAGGAGGGACCAGTCCTCTCTCCTCAGAGAGGGATGTCATGCTTGGGAGGGTGGAGGGAGAGTGTAAGAGAGGAAGACCCTTGATGAGATGGATTGATTCTGTGACCAGGGGAAAGGGTGTAGGTGTGGCAGAGACAATAAGATTGGCACAGGACAGAACAAGGTTTAGGGCTTTTGTACATAGGGTCGCTAAGAGTTGCTGGAGACTCGATAGTACATAAAAAAAACCAACATGGACCAAATAATAGAGCTGCAAAATATACAAAGAAAACAGTGACAGAATTGAAAAGAGAAACAGAAACCAGTACAATAGCAGTAGGAAATTTCAATACACCACTCTCAAGAACCAGCAAGAAACTCAACAAACATGCTGAACAAGTAAACCAACTCAATCTCATAGAAAGATACAGGATAATGCACCCCCCAAAAGCACGGTATACTTTCTTCTCCAATGAGCATTGAATATTCTCCAGAATAGATCACATTTTAGGTCACAAAGCCAGCATCAATGAACTAAAAAACAGAAATAATGCAAAGCATCATCTCACATCATAATGGTACAAAACTAGAAATTAATAACAAGAGGATAAAAGAGGAAAAAACCATCTATATGGAAGCTGAATACCCTGCCTGAACTTTGTTGTTGTTATGTGCCGTCAAGTCGCTTGTGACTCATAGCGACCCTATACAGCCCTAAACTCTGCTCTGTTCTGTGCCAATCACATTGTCTCCAATACACCCATCCTGATTACCCCAGTCACTGAATCAATCCAACTCATAGAGGACCTTCTTCTCCTGTTTTCTCCCTCCACCCTCCCAAGCATAATGTCCCTCTAAAAGGACCGGTCCCTCCTTACAACATGTCCAAAGTATGTCAGAGGAAGCCTCAGAATCCTTGCCTCCAAGGAGCAGCCTGGTTTAACTGTCTCCAAGATGAATCTGTTTGTTTTCCTAGCAGTCCATGGTACACTCAATACTCTTCTCCAGCACCACAGCTCAAAGGCATCAATTCTCCTTCTATCCTCCTTGGTCATTGTCCAACTCTGATTACAAAGACCAGGGCATGTATCAGACGCACCCTAGTCTCCAGAGAGACACCACTGCTCTTCAGAAGTTTGGAAAGGTCCCTAACTGAAGACTTTCCCATTGCAATAAGTCTTTTAATTTCCTGGCTACTGGTGCCACCAGTGTTGACCATTAGTGGGTAATAAAAGAAATAAAATATAAATTAAAAAAGTTTCTTGAAATAAATGACAATGAAAACACAACTTACCAAAACCTCTGGCAAATAGTGAAAGCAGTAATTAGATGTCAATTTACAGCAATAAGCAAACAAATCAAAAGGAAAGAAAAAAGGATAATTGATTTTTTAACCCAATATCGCCAACAAGTTAAAAAAGAACAGCAAGAAAACTTGACACCTTCAAAAAAATTATAAAAATTAGGGAAGATATAAATGAAATAGAAAACAGAAAAACAATAGAAACCATCAAGAAAACCTGGAGCTGGTTCTTCAGAAAGGTCAATAAAATCAACACACCAGTAGCAAAACTAACAAAGGAAAAAACAGAAAAGACACAGTCTGATTAAGAAATGAAAGGGGCAATGTCACAACAGAACCAACTAAAATGAAAAGGTTAACATATGCAAAAGTATTCTCAAAGATGAAAATCTAGAGGAAATGGACAAATACTTAGAAACCCACAACCTACCTAAACCAACACAGATGAAAACACAATACTGGAACAGACACATTACAAAAGGAGACACTGAACTGGTAATAAAACAACTTCCAGGGGATGGGGGAAGAAGCCTGGGACCAGATGGTTTTACTAGTGAATTTTATCAAACATTTAGAGAAGAGTTGTGACCAATACTATATAAAATATTTCAGCAATTAGAAAAAGATGGAATTCTCCCAGACTCATTCTATGAAAGAAGCATATTCTTGATACCAAAGTTAGGTAAAGACACCATCAAAATAGAAAACATAGGCCAATATCTCTCATGAACTTATGATATAAAAATCCTCAATAAAATCCTGGCCAATAGAATCCAACAGAACATCAAAAAAATAATTCACCAAGTGGGTTTCATTAACAGGTATGCAAGGATGGTTCAACCTAAGAAAAACAATCAGTG
>NW_006399772.1:6896211-6897091 GCF_000299155.1 Elephantulus edwardii
TCATGGATAGGAAGACTCAATATTGTGAAAATGAAAATTCTATCAAAAGCAATGTACAAGTACAAGACAATCCCAATATAAATTCCATTCTTCAGCAAGATGGAAAAGGCAATTACCAATTTTATCTGGAATGGAAAGAGACCCTGAATAAGCAAAATGCTCCTGAAAAAGAGAAACAAGGTAAGAGACATCTCACTCCCTGATCTCAAATCCTACTACACAGCTGTAGTGGTCAAAACAGCTTGGTACTGGTACAGTGACAGACATATAGATCAATGGAACAGAACTGAGAACCCAGAAATTAGCTTATCTACCTATGGTCAACAAGGAGCCAAAATCAGTTCAGTGGGGCAACAAATGGTGTTGGCAAAATTGGAAAACCATCTGCAGAAAACTGAAGCAAGACCCACAACTAACACCAAATACAAAAACCAACTCAAAGTGGAGCAATGACCTAGTAGTAAAGCCAAGGACAATAAACTTCATCAGAGAAAAGTGTGGAAGAACTCTAGAAGCCCTAGTCTACAATATGAAAGTCTTCGAAGCATACTGAAAAACCTCAGCCAGGAGAGAATAAAATAAACAAATGCAACCTTCTAAAAATCAAATCCCTATGCACATCAAAAACTTCTCTGACAGAGTAGAAAGGACACCAAAAGCTGGGCAAAAAAATAAAAAGGTGAGGAAGAATGGGGTTGGTTTCATAAGTAAAAAAGTCATTTCTAGATCCATCCTGAAATACAATGTGGGGAGCGACAGGATTATATCCATATGCATACAAGGAAGTCCAGTGAATACCACTATAATTCAAATATATGCACTAACAACTAGAGCCAAAGAGGAAGAAATAGAAGATTTCTAACAACTTTTGCAGTCAGAA
>NW_006399772.1:6899276-6911025 GCF_000299155.1 Elephantulus edwardii
GGCATGTTGCAAGGAGGGACTGGTCCTTGGAGAGGGACATCATGTTTGGCCGAGTGGAGGGGTGGCGAAGGAGAGGAAGACCTTTGATGAGATGGATCGATTCTGTGACTGGAGCGGTGGGAATAGTGCGTTTGAGATGACGAGGTTGGCACAGGATAGAAGAGCATTTAGAGCTCTTGTACATAGGGTCACTATGAGTTGCAAGCGACTCGATGGCACATAACAACAATGTCAACAACAACGATACATTTGATAAGGAACTCATATCTAAAATTTATACAATGCTTTAACATTGGAAGAAGAAAAAGGTAAACAACCCAAACACAAAATAGGCACAGGATATGAACAGGCACTTCAGCAAAGAAGACATTCAGATGGCAAACAAACACATAAAGAAATATTCAAAATCCCTAGCTCTCAGAGAGGTGCAAATCAAAACAACTATGAGATATCATCTCACCTTAGCAACAATATCAGAGTTCAACAGAGCATCAAACAACAAATGCTGGCAAAGTTGTGGAGAATCTGGAATCCTTATTCACTGCTGATGGAAGTGTAAAATGGTGTAACCACTAAGGAAGGCAGTATGGTGTTTACTCAAAAAGTTGGAAATAGAAATACCATCTGACCCAGCAATTCCACTACTAGGAATATAGCTAAAGAAACCAGAACTGCTACCCAAACAGACATATGCACCCATGTTTATTGCTGCATTATTCACAACAACAAAAAGTTGGAAGCAACCCAAGTGCCCATCATAAATTGAATGGACAGAAAAACTATGGTATACATACATACATTTTTCCCCACACAGTGAAGTACTACGCAGCACTGAAAAACAAGAAACTGAAGGAAAAAAAAATCTTATACAACATGGGTGACCCTGGAGGCCATTGTGCTAAGTGAAATATCTCAGTCACAGAAGGACAAACACTGCATAACACCACGGATATAAAACAGATCTGGCATGGGGATTAAGGGAAACTAAGAAAAGAGGGGATAAATAATGAACAATGCTTTGGAACAGATGAAGGAAAGAATTGTTGAAAAGGAATATATGATTAGGCATTATCTGTATGACAACAATCCAGAATAAGAAGTCTATACCAAAGTGAACTGAGGGAGGAGGGGGAAAGAGAGGAAATGATGCAATAATGAGCAATTTTTTTATAAAAAAAAAAACCGAACTGGGAGGTACGGATGAAAATGTGTAACAATGAATGAATCAGAATCCAAGTTTTCTATAAACTTTCAGTAAAATCACAATTAAAAAACAAAATATCACTGAGCTCAGGATTTTAATATGCTGTAAATCCAAAATCAAGATTTCCTGTAAGATTCCAACTAGAAGTTAAAGTTAATTCTCATAGCTTCTAGTTGGACAACTTTGTGGAAGAAGGAAACACTAAGGAAACATTACTGACATAGTCACAGTGAATGAGACTACTATGAGTATATGCTGGAGCTCAGAAAAAGAAGAAAAAAAGAGAAGTTTTTGAATAGGATTATATCCACAAGGACAAAGAGTATCACTGTGGTTAGATGCATTAAGTCAGTTCTGTCTTACAGTGACCCTCCATACAACTAAATACTGTCCAGACCTGCACCATCCTTACAATTTTTTCCATGTTTGAGTAATACTGTTATAGTTGCTGTGTTAATCTTTTGCAATGTTATCTATAATCTGTCATGATCCATATAGCTGAATGCCTTTTGTGCAGTCAATAAAACAAATAACCACATTTCTGGTATTCTCTATATTTCTCTCTCACTGTTGTTAAGTTGGACTGACTCACAGTTGATCTTCCATGATGCTTGCAGAGACTGTAAAGAGCATGACTGAAGACAGCTCATCTTTCTCTCATGGAGCAGTGAGGGGCTTCAAAGTATCTAAATACAGACAAATGGCTTGAAAAGTAAATGATCGGTAGCAAAATGTTCAAACTGACAGAATCTGGTGTGTCAAAAACAAAGTATCAGCATGAAGGCATTAATAACATGCCACGTTTTCATATATCCAACTAAATTGCCTAAAATTAGAAACATTTTACTATGACAGGGAATCTATTTCACTAGCTTTATTAGCATATTGACATTATTTTATTTTATATTGTGTTAAAATAATCAAGTTATTTGAGTCAAAAAAACAAAATCTTTTTTCCCTGTGACTAGCTGTGACTTCAGTCAAAGAGCCCTCCTTTGTGTCCTAGAAGTTCACAAAGAAAATGGAAAATCTTCGTACATGTAGAATATTTTTAGATTTCTTCTTTAAGTGGAGTTGTGAAATATTTGCTTAGTTAATCTTTGCTCTATGTAGTATTATGTCCTTTGTTCTCATCTATGCAGGGAATGAGCTAATTATTTATGTCTTAACAATAGGAGTTCATGTACCACAGTGAGGATTTTCCCCCCTTAATCTGAGAGGCAGTCACTAACAAGCTTCAGCTGGAAATGCTTGATATAAAAACAGTGTGAACCTGTTCCTGGGCTAATAAATTATGTTCTTTCTGCCAACAAAAGGAAATCAATTTACAACTGTAATTATTTTTTAACATGCTTCATTATTTTTATATGTTCAAAGCTTGGGATGTAAGTCAATTGATTTGTGTCTAACCCTTTCCTACTTGTCTTAAAGGATTTTTAATGGCTGAAACATAAAAGTATTTAAATAAAACATGTGATATGTTAGTATGGGTCCACAACGCAACAAACATAAGATCTGATTCGACATGAGGAAATGTCATAGTTCAGGGCATGAGGCAACTCTGAGGAAAGCTCAGCTGACACTGTACAGACACAAGGAAGAGAAGATTGGGGAAATACTGTCAAAGTTGCAAAACTTAAAATCATAAACTTTATTTACCAAAAAAGGGGGGGGGGGAAGGCAGGTACATGGATTTTTCATCTGTATATATGCTCTGAAAAGAGAGAGAAAAAAAAACCCCAAACCCTGGCCTTTCTATTTCAGATAACATAATGGAGTAACAAGAGATACAGCCTCTTAACAAAAATGATTGCAAACCTTTATTAAGTAGGAAGAAGGGTCATCCACTCACTGAGTGAATCCTTCCTTTAAATACTGTGCAAGAGAAACAAAAAGGAAAAAACAAGGTCTATGTCCTCAAGGAATTCAGGATCATGGGTGAGAGAAACATACACTAAAATGGTAATGAAACTATATGAGTGTTATATTAGGGGTATGTTTACACACAATGATCTCATAGTAGAGGGGAATGACTAACAGAGCAAAGGAAAAGAGCAGATTTAATGAGAAATGGCATTTGGGAGGTGGACCATGAAGCATAATGGAGGGCTCAAAAGGTATAGCCCACGTCAAAACACTAAGTAAACAAAAACTGTTTTTTTAATTCAAAAAAAGCCTATTTTCCCTGGTATAACAAGATAACTGAATTAGCAGGAAATGGGACCAGACTATGAATGACACAATAAGAAATCCTACGGAATGCACTTCATTCTGGACAAGTAATGTAACTCATTACAGCAAGAAACAGAAAGGAATAAATTTAAGATGTTAGATTATAAAGAAAAATAAAACACCTTGTTGATCAATCTAATGGGAGGGGAGTAAAAAAAAAAAGACGGTTCACAGACAGTTTTTCCATTTAACACACCAGAATAATGATGTCAGTCTGAAGACTAAGGTGTGCCAGATCCAGGGCAGGGTATTCACAGTTATTCGCTATGCATCAGAGCTGAACAATGACGAGCCTAAGGATGCTAGAAGAATAACTGATACCTTTGATTTGTGGTGCTAGAGAAGAATACTGAATATACCAAGAGAACAAATAGGTCCATTCTGGAGAGGGTGAAACCAGGCTGCTCCTTGGAAGCAAGGATTTTTGAAGTTCAATCTGCCATACTCTTGGGGATGATGCAAGGAGGTACCAATCCTTGGAGATGGATATCATGCTAGGAAGGGTGGAGGAACAGCACAAGAGGAAGACACTCAATGAGAGGGTTGACTCAGTGACTAGGGTAATGGGGGTAAGGTGTGTAAGAAATGATGAAACTGGCTCAGTAGACAGAGCAGGGTTCAAAGCTGTTGTACACAGGGTCGCTAGGAGTTGGAGTCGACAGCAACACTATCAATGGATAAATGACCACCACTATTAAAATCTAGCAGAAAGATGAGCAATCTTCTCCAGTTCGATTAATTGTCTCTGAAAACCCTCCAGAGGGTCAGCTATCAGTCAGTTCTGACTCAACGGTACACAACAATTCTTGCAATCTAGTTAAGGCTGAAAACAATGGAAAAGGTTTAGGAAAATGATAATTTAATTTTTGACAAAAGAAGTGTGTGACGTGTCAAAACACTGAAGTGTGACTGGTGGTGTCAATTTGGGTCCAAAGTTAAAGGCTTAAGGAATAAAAATACAAAATTCAAGCCATTGACATAACACAATATTTAAAGCCAAAGGGAGCTGAGAAGACTTGTTTCAGATAATCTAATTCCTTTTCTTAAAAATTATAAATTTAGTCGAGCTCTGGTAGCCTAGTGGCAAGAAGCTGCACTGCAGTCTCAGAGGTGCATGGTTCGAATCCACCAGGTGCTCTGCTGGAGAAGGAGGAACAACCTCCTCCTATACCAGTCAGATCTGATTTGACAGTACACACAAAAACTAATGAAATAAAAAAAATAATAAATAAAAATTAAAAAAAAAAGTTCTGTGGCTTAAACCACTTAAAAAATTATATATTTAAAGGCATCAACTCTAAGAGTGAACTCTTTTTACCATTCAGAATGCTCAAAGGTGAGGGAGCGAGGTTCTCATCTAAGGAAAAAGGACAAGCATTTTCCCGTAACAGCAGTTACTCAAACACCTGTCCTTGGGCAGGTGAAACTAATACTGTCAATGGGACTCCAAGTAGCTGTGGCCTGAAGAGGAAAAGAGAATTTCTAACTAGAAACTCCCTTAAGCACTAAACTTCTTTTAGCCATATTTTAAAATGCAACAAATATTTCCACAATGTAGATTTCCCCCAATCATTTGTCTTCCAGCCTACTTTTATTAAAAAGTTTTCTACCTAAAACAACTGTCTTAATGCTCTACTGGATGGTATGTACTTGCCTATATTAGATTTACTATATTCTAGAATAGTATAGTATATAGTGAGGTCTTGTGGTTTAGAGGTAAGGAGCTGTGCTACCATCTTAAAGGCAAGCAGTTCAAATCCACCAGCTGCTCTGCAGAGGAAAGATGAGCAATCTTCTCTTGTGTGAGTAAACTGCCTCTGAAAACCTGCTGGAGGCTCAGCTCTAGATAGGCTGGTTCTGACTCTATAGTACACAACAGACTACAGTTATGTAAGGGAGTTCTGGTGGCTTAGTCTACAGGCAACTGGGGTGTTAACTCCAACCCAGAGCCTCTCTGGCTATTCAAATTCAACAGCAGCTGAGCGTGAGAAGGATGAGCAATCTCTTCTCCTGAGATTTCCAACCACTGGAAACCCACTCGAGGGTCAGCTACGAGTCAGTTCTAACTTTACAACAATGAGTAAGTGCATGCTATTACACTGTTTAAGTCTCTGAAATGAGAGTGCACTCATCAGAACACACTTATATAAAGCATCTGTGAGGCCTTCAGAAAAAAAGAACGTGCCTGACAGGTCATATAAAATTTACTGCTGAATACAACTCCTCCCTTGAAAAAGCCATGAATAAGGGACATACATTTGGCATATTTATTGGAAGTAATACAAGCCTTTGAGAAATATAGTTCCAAATACTGCTTACAAAAAGGGAGAGTATTATTTTATATAAATCTGGAAGTATAAGTATGCAATTTTTATTATCTTTTAGATACTATGGTACATGTCACCCTTGAGGTATGGTTCCATTTTTTTGGTGTGTGTGTTCAGAAAAATGCATAGTGCTGGCTGGGCTGACAAATTCACAAAAGCAAAGTAGTGACACTAAAGAATTTTAACACCAAAATCCGGGATGACATGAAAAGAGTGGAGGTAAGCACTGTTAAAAATGTAAAGCACCTATTCACCCCAAGCCCAGCTGAATGAAATATACTTTGCTTTTTTATCTTCTGTAATTCTTATCATTTATAGTAATAGTAAACTACTGAAAATCATAGATCAAGTTTACTCCTTTTCAAACATTAAGCATCCCAAAACACTTTTTAAAAATATCTCCTGAAATAGGCAGCGATTACAGTGATCTGATGGCAGGATTGCAACCTAGCCAGGCCAGGCGTAGTAAGAGATTTGAGAATCTAATTTGCTGCACCAGCGGAGACTGTGCATTACGGTGGTGATGCTCTTAGCCACTGGAGGAGGGCACATCCCTGTCAAACAGCACCCCTGCTGACCTATTCATCAGGGAAGCAGGCGTTAAATAAGGCTTCTTTACTGTCTTCGGAAAGCAATGCCTCACAATATCAGTCTTGTAAAGAAAAAAAGCACAGTAAGATTATTAGAAAATGTAAGCATTCAACTTATCTTCTGTGATTTACATAATCTGCCTTAATAGCATCAAGTTTTCTCCTGGATACTAACAAGGACGCTGGAATACTGCTAGTGCAAACACAATGAAGGGCAGAGAAATGGCACAGGAATTATTTTTTACATTTTCTAATACTTGTGCATTGAGGGAATGTCTTTTCAGGAAAACCATCTGCCACCAAGTTTATTACCTACAAAGATAATTCTCAGACTCACATCACTTTACATGAGTATGCTATAGCTAAATTTTATGCTGTGACACTTTTGGTTTATAAGATTCAAACTCTTATCTAATCAATATATACATTAGATAATATTTTATCAACTTTGATTTCTGATGATGTGTGACTAGCATTTACAAAGAATAATTACATTGCAGAAATACAAATCATCACATAATATTATGTAATATTTAAATTAAGGAAAAGAGATTTTATAAGTGTTCAAAAGTAAAATATGTATTAAATCAGTTTGTCTGGTTAAAGACTTTTTGTTAAAAAAAATCTATAAAAGTCATTTAAACAAATGAGGGAGAGAACTGTTTAAAAGGTATATATGCTTAGGTATTATTGTCATGACAGGAGCCAGGAACAAAGGCTGTATAGTGGAGTAGACTGGGGGGAGGGATTGCATAACAATGAAAAAATTTTTCTTTACTGGGAAGGGGGGGCATGGAGAAAAGTGCAACAATGAATGAATGGAAATCCAAAGTCTCTGTAAACTTTCATTAAAATAAATAATAATAAAAAGAGAAAAAAAGTAGTTCAAAATTATAATGAGTGTAAGTAAAATTTATGTATAAAATATTTTAAATACAGACATGTACAATTTTAAGAAAAGCCATTTAGATTACAACAGGCCACGTATAATACAATGTTTGTCTAGAATGTGTTTCAAGTCTACACTTAGATTGTTTGGTATTTTATCACAATAAATTTAGTTGGACATTAATAGTAATTAGTTGTGGGACAGACGTTCAAACAACTATTGCTTCATAACATTAACTTCGAGGCACATCAGAAGAAATTACTGAGCACACTCATTTTTTATCACTTGGTTAAGACACATAAATAAATACCTGAATTATCAGATACCAGGAACTATGGAAATGTTTGTATTTATTAATTTAAAGTATGTACATGTTAATATTTGAGTATTTCATTCTTTCAGCATATTTGTCTCTTCCTAATCAATACATATAAAAAGTATTAGCTACAGCACAATCTAGAGTGTGGTACTGCACCAGGTACAAAGGAAAATCATTGCTGTCGAGTTGAAATGAACTCATAGCTGACCCTTGGTGGGTTTTCAGAGGCTGTGAATGACAAGGGAAGAGACTGTCCATCTTTCTGTTGTGGTGGATTCAAACCCCTAGAGAGGTGCCATCTTCAGGTTAGCAGTGAAACTTCTACCCAGTAGGCCACCGGGGCACATATGAACAGCGAGCAGTGAAAAACCGCAGACCAGACTAAGGCTCTTGATGGTGGGAGCTAGACTTCATTCACCTCGTATTCTCATTATCAGTCAGAGCACTGGAATATGGTGAGTACATGACAAGTATCTGTTAAAGTACCCTTCCAGAAAAAAGAAGTCTTTAATTCTAATTAGAAAAAAAGATGAATCTTGGCTTTGGTTGAATCAGAAGTCAAATTTGGTTGAATTTGAGTAAGATTAAAATATTTTCATTTTAAAGCTTTAAGATTTAGAGAGCCGTTTATTTATTTTAATTATAATTTGAGTGAAAGCTTGCAAAGGAAACGAACTTCAATCAACCATTCATATCCAATTTGTTTTATAACATTCATCTCAATGTCTACCATCACCCTTTTTCCAGTTCTTCTGGAAATTCTGTCATTCTGATTGAATAATTTTCAAACATTTTAAAATTAAATAAATGATACTAACAAATTCCCTTATTGGAAAAATCTGAGGACTACATAAACTGCCCGTTCTGTATAAATAAAGAAAATGTAAAAAGTCTGTTTTAAATTGACCAAAATGTTAACTGATTTAACACAGCAAAAGAATATACTACCTACAGTTATGATGAGTTAGAAGTTACATATTTGCTTAAAAAAAATTATTGGAAATAAGATAAATTATCATCTTGCTTTCCTATTTGTGATAAATTTAACTAGAAAAAGAAAAATATAGTCTGTGTTTCTAAATAACTAGGTTTCAACTCATTTCTGAATGAGCAGAAAGATTATTTAAATGTCACTGAACTCAACTTTTGTTAAAAAAGATGAATACACAACTAAAATATGAAACTGAAATAAGAAGTCACTCTAGTAAACAGAGGTCAATTCAAAAGAAAATAAAACAGAAGTAAAAAAATAAAGAAGTATCATTTTCTAAAAACCAAAAACATGCACGTTAAACTTTGCTCCTAAATGCTTCCTACATGACATTCTTTGATAAAATGAAAATACACTTATAAGACTATTTTAAGGTTTCCTTAATAAACTAAATATAGAACTCAGAAATACAGTACTACTAAAAAAATGCAACTTGTCAGTATGTACACAGAATAATCCTTTAAAGGATTTATGCAACTTTTCTTTAAGCTGTTTTCACGTTAATTTCTAAAACAGTATTTTTCATTATCATGAAATTAGTATATTAGTTTTTTCCATTGAGATAAAAATATAAAAGGGTTGAACAGAAAACTTCAAAGAGCAGTTCAAGAAGACAAAGTAAAATAATGAAATATAGCCACTGTATTAAAAAGAACTGGCTGACACTAAAAAGAAATGGTTGAGCCATTTCAGGAAATCATGATCAAGAACTGGCAATAGTGAAGAAATAAAAGCTGTAAAAAAGATGTGAGCAAAAATATGGCTCCAGGAGTTGATGCAATACCAACTGAAATGTTTCAAGAAATGAATACAACACTAGAAAGCAGCTATTTGGTCAACAGCCTATGTTATTAGGTGTTGTCCAGTCGACTATGACTCATCATGATCCTATGAGCAGATCTGAACCCTGTCCTACTCTGTGCCATCCTCACAATCTCTGACACACTCGGGCCCAGTGCTGCAGTCACTGTGTCAATACATCTGGCCGAGGGTCTTCCTCTCTTTGCCAAAGCTTCACCTTTCTAAGTATGACATCCATCTTCAATGAACAGCCTCTTCTAACAACATGCTCGAAGTATGTGAGATGAAAATTTGTCCTTTGCTCAAAAGAGCACTCTGGCTATACTTTGTCCAAAATATATCTGTTTGTTCTTTTGGCAGTCCATGGGATAGTCAATACTTTTCTACAACATGACAACTCAAAGGCATCAATTATTCTTCTGTCAACCATATTTATTGTCCAGTTCACAGATGGACATGATTGAGACCCTTAGTTGTGTCCATTACAAAGAAGGTAATCAAACAAAGTGGGGAAATTATCAAACAATATCATTATTATCACACGCAAGTAAAATCTTGCTGAAGATTATAATAAACTGGCTATGGTAAATCTACCAGATTAACTGCCAGAAATTCGAGTGGGATTCACAAAAGGACAAAGTATGAGAGATATCACTGCTGACAGCAATGGGATCTCAGCTGAAAGCAGAGACCATTAAAAAGCTGTTTTCCTGTATTTTATTGCCTATGTAAAAAGCATTTGTGTGTGCGGATCATAACAAAGTATGGGTAACATTTTCCAAAACACTTAATAAAATTCAAGCAGAACCTGTATAAAATCAAAGCAGTCATTCAATATGCTTTAAAATCATAAAAGGTATGTATTTGGGTTGTATCCCTTCACTTGTTCCATCTGTATGATGAGCACGTAATTTAAAAAGCTAGACTATATGAAGAATATGGCATCAAGTTTAGTAGCTGTTGTTATGTGCTGTAGAGTCGGAAATAACTCATAGCTGACCCTCCATTGGGTTTTCAGTCACTGTAAACTGCACAGGAGGAAACTGCCGCTCTTTCTCCTGTGGAAAAGCTGGTAGACATGAACTGCTTGCCTTTGGGAGGGTAGTTCCTGACCATTAAGCAACTAAAGAAAGATGTATTTAGCAACCTGCCACATGCTGATGACATAATTTTACTTTCTGCAGGTGAAGAAAACTTAAGCACATGATGAAGGTCAACGAATACAACCTTTAGTATCTGCATAACTAGACCATCACAATAATGGAGAAAATAACTAACCGTGTTGAGGATGATCCACTAACAAAAGCAGCAGTCAAGAAATCAAATGATGTATTGCATTATGCAAATGTGCCATAAAAGATGTCTTTAAAGTATTAAAACACAAAGGTATCACTTTTAGAACTAAGAGAAATTGGACCAAGGATACTGCATTATTCAACTGCACATATACATTCAAAAGCTGGACAACTACTAAAAAAAGATGAACGAAGAATTGATACATAACATAACAGTGTGAGGATATTGTTTGATAATTTCCACACTCTGTCACACGAACAGTTTGTGGCAATACATTCAGAATTACCCTAAAGCAAAAGTATATTCACACTGTATTTCTTTGAAATCTATTTAAAACTGAAAGGTTGTAAAGTGCTGTAGAATTGGTTCCAATGCATAGTGACCATCTATGTAGCAGAAAGAAACCCTGCCTGGTCCTGCTGCATCCTCACACTGTTATGTTTAAGCTCATTGTTGTAGCCATTGTGTCAACCCAACTCGAGGCTTTGCTCTGTTTTGCTGACCATTTACATTATAAAGAATGATGCACTTTTCTGGGTACTAGGCCCTTGTGATAACATGTCCATATACATAAGACAAAGTTTTACCATCCTTACTTCCGGAGAGTGTCCTCACTGTACTTTCCTGTACAGATTCATTGATTCTTATTTCGGTCTTTGATATATTTAATATTATTTACCATCACCATAATTTAAAGCCATCAATTCTTCGTTGATCTTTTTTTAGTCGTTGTCCAGCTTTTGAATGTATATGTGCAGTTGAATAATGCAGTATCCTTGGTCCGATTTCTCTTAGTTCTAAAAGTGGTATAAAAAAAAATTCAGTAAGATCCTACTGAATATAATCCAATAACTATCAGAACAGTACATCAACAGAGAACTGCCAGTTGTGTAGACAGGGTTTAGAAGACCCCCAAAGGATTAGGGACATTATAGTCAATGTTAGGTGGATCTTAAGTGAAAGCAGAAAGTACCAGAGGAATGCTCATCTATTTCACTGACTATGCAAAGGCATTTAACTGAGTGGACCACAACAAAATGTGGCTAACCTTGAGGAGAATGGGAAACTCATAACACTCAATTGTGCTTATGTGAAACCTA
>NW_006399772.1:6914235-6916637 GCF_000299155.1 Elephantulus edwardii
CATTGGGCACGTGTCCAGGAGGGACCAGTCCTTAAAAAAGGATATCAATGCTTTGAAGAGTGGAGGGACAGCCCTGGAGAGGAACACCCCAGGTGAGATGGATTGGCAAAGTAACTAGGGTAATGGGGGTAGGTGTATCAGAGACAGTGAGACTGGCTCACAAATAGGACAGGTTTCTCAGCTATTGTACATAGGGTCACTATGAGTTGTAAGCCACTCGATGGACTAGAACAATAACAGTAACAACAACAACATATGTGAATTAAAGTTTTAAATGCAGCAAAAACTCGGAAAGCTAGACCCTCTGAAGAGAGAAAATCTGTCCAAGAAGGAAAACTCGCTATTTTTCACTAAAGCAAGTAATAGAAAAGTGATCAACCTAACCCCTGTCAAAACTGGAAGACTTGGGAGACCTGCAAAAAATAAGACAGTCCTGCCACACCTGACTCTCGCAGGTTCCACGGAATTATTGGTAAACCAAGCTATAAAAAGAATACATTATACAGTAAATCCCTAAAATAACAGTAGGTAAATAAAATGAATGGGAGAAAATGCATTATTATCTCATAAAGATGTATTAAAACCAATAAAAGCACTTTACTTTTAGGTGGAAAATACTCATGTAACATATAAGACCTCTAGTGGCCCAGTGGTAAGAAGCTGTGCTGAAAACCCTGAAGGCATGTGGTTCAAGTCCACCAGCTCTGCAGGAGAGGGATGGGCCATCTCCTCCTGTCTGATTAACTGCCTCTGAATACCCACCAGACGGTCAGCTGTGAGTCAGTTCCGACTCAACAGTACACAATAAATAAGACAGAAATCTTAGTTCCTTCATCTTCATGAACATATACACACATTCGTACAATGTAGTTTCTGGCAATTTCATTTTCTCTCCAACAAGTCAAAGTGTTAACAGCTTCCTCTAAATGCAGGTGAAACCAATTACTCAAAATTAGTTTTCCTATCAAATCTTTCATAAGCCGAAATAGCAATAATCAAAGTAGTATATATAATTCATATGGTAAATTTTTTCTTGGCATTCTCTGATCCAAATATAACCCAAATATCATGCAAAATCACACTATCATAAAACCTAAAATTACACTAGCATACAGTGAAAACATGGAGCCCTACTGGTGTGCTGGGTTAAGTGCTCAAGTGCTGGGCTGCTGATCAAGAGGTTGGCAATCTGAACCTAGCAGCTGCTCTCGGGAGAATTAGAAATAATCTCTTCCAAGACTCCCAGCCTCTGACTCTGATGGAATGTCACCTTAAGGAGGAGTCAGCCAGACAGTGGATCTGTTTGGTTTTGGGGCTTTTTGTTTGTTTACAGAAATGGACATAATTGGACAGCCTACATAGAGTAAAAATGAAGTATGTACAATCTTGTTCTTAAGAACCTGGCAATACCATCTCACTGCCTCTTTTTAAATAGTTTTCTGCAAAAACGCACCTTAAACACTTATTTGAATTTATTTTGGTTAGAGAATAAAGTTCTTACTGTAGAGCTTGCATAAAGCAAAATGTTGTAAAGCACACCTTCAAGAAGCTGGGGATACTTGTGCATATAAAGCAGCATGAACAAGCAAGAGCTGGTGTCCTAGTTTACCTTAAAACTAAAGAGCAACAATATTGCCATCTAGTGTTCTGGAGAGTACATCAAATAGAAATGCAATCAAAGTTTTTCTGCTTGAGAAGTATGTATTGGGGTGGGGGGGAAATGTGCAACAATGCATGAAATGGAAATCCAAGTTCTTTATAAATTTAAAATAAAATCTTAATTAAAAAAAAAGTTGAAGTTTCAGTCATTGTGGTCCCTGAAGTTAAGACAATATAAGAGGTAATTGCAGTGCACAGATAACAAGTTGTTGCTGGGGGTCAAGAAAAACTCTGTGAACAACAGATCTGAACTCTGTCCTGCGCCCTCCTCACACCTCCTGAAACACTAGAGCCCATTGCAGCAGTCACCATGTCAATCCACCTGGTTGAGGGACTTCCTCTCCCTCACTGACCTTTCTGAACATCATGTCCCCTCTCCAAGGAATAGCCCCTCCTAGGAACAAGCCCCCAGTATGTGAGGTGAAGCCTCATCATCTTTCCCTCCAACGAGCACTCTGCATCCTCTCCAAGACATAGTTGTGTGTTCCCTTTGGCAGGCCACAGGATATAGAGTACTTGTCTCCAATACCACAGCTCAAAGGCATCAATTCTTCTGTAGTAATCCTCCCAAAGGAATACCAGCTGTGACACAAACTAACAAATATGTTGTTGTTATGTGCCATCGAGTCGTTTGCAACTCATAGCAACCCTATGTACAACAGCCCTAAACCGTGCTCTATCCTGTGCCAATCTCATTGCCTCTGACATACCCATTCCGATTACCCCAGTCACTGAATCAATCC
>NW_006399772.1:6917602-6925840 GCF_000299155.1 Elephantulus edwardii
ACCCCTTCTAAACCCAGCCTGGACTTCTGGCAGTTCTCTGCTGATGTACTGTTCCAGTCGTTTTTGGATAATCTTCAGTAGATTCTTGCTTGCATGTGAAATCAATGAGATTATTCTGTAGTTTCCATATTTATTGCAGTATTATTTATGACAACAAAGAGTTGGCCATAAGAATCCACCAACGAAGGAATGACTAAAGAAACCCTGCTACATTAATACGAGGTAGTTATATTTGTGCTATTGCTTTTTATCGTTGAGCAGGAACTGACTCATAGAGTATTAGGCAACACTAAAGGAGGACTGGGAATTTGTGAAATAATGCATATGGGTAAATAAGAAAATTATGTGGAGTGTCATTAACCAGTCACAAAAGGCAAATTATAGTACAAGATAACTATTACAAAAGGTAAGAAAAGAAAAGGCTTAGAAGCAAACAGACTCCATCTTTAATGGATAACAGGTATGAGAAGGGAGAGAAAGGAGTTCAAATTCAAAATAGCTAAGTTTAATAAAAGGAAAGGCAATACACAATAGGGTTAATTAGGCATTGTAATTCATTAAGTACAGTTGTTGCTGTTATGTACCATGGAGTCAACTAAGACCCATAGTGACCCTATGACACTCTAAACCTGCCCTATCTTGAGTGAATCTCACCATCTCTGACACACCTGTCCCCACTGCCATAGTCACTCTGTCAGTCCATCTCATCCAGGGTCTTCCTCTTCTGCACTGACCCTCTAACCTTCCAAGCCTGATGTCCCTCTTCAAGAACTGATCCCTCCTGCTGACATGTCAAAAGTATGTGAGGTGGAGCTTCAAAATCCTTGCCTCCAAAGAATAAACTGGTTTCACCCTCTTGTAAATGGCAATTAATGTCATAAAACAAACTGTTTACGAATGATTAGATGAAAAAATCAAGATGATTTATAGAATTTTAAATGAAAAAAATTTAAAAGGAAAAAAAGATAAAAGCATGCAGTGGTTAAGTACCATTTGCCTCTACTGGAGAACTCTGGGCACATGGTCTGGAGGAACCAGTCCTGGGAGAAGGACATCATCCTTAGAAGGATGGAGGAACAGCACGGGAGAGGAAGAGCCCAGATGAGATGGACTGACACTGTATCTGGGGTAATGGGGGTAGTGTGTCGGAGTCAGTGAGACTGGCTCAATAGGGCAGGATTCAGAGCTATTGTACACAGGGTCTCTGTAAGTTGCAGGTGACTGACTTGATGGCACATAACAGAAAACTCTGGTGACCTAGTGGTAAGGAGTCACACTGCCATCCCAAAGGTGTGTGGTTCAAAATCACCAGCTGCTCTGTAGGAGAAACAAGGGCAATCTCCTCCCATTCAATTAAACCATTCCTGAAAACCCACTGAATAGTAAATTATAGGTCTGTTCTGACTCGAAAATACACAACAACATGGACGAGAGTAGGGACTTCTGGTGGTTTAATAGGAAGGAATTGTGCTGCCAATAACCCTCTGGAGGGTCAGCTGTGAGCACGTTCTGACTTGATGGTATTTAACAACAATGAACAAGAGTGTAATTTTAATAAATGAATGAAAGGGGGAAGATAGAAAAGCTCATTGAGCATCAGTTAACATACAAAAAAAATTGCATTCTTTCTTGGGTTGTGATCAGGCCATTTTACAGATACTTTATTAGTTATACCACCTCTATGTTGCTGCTGTTGTTGAGGACCATGGAATCAGAATGATCCATAGCTGACCCTCCAGCAGGTTTTCAGGGGCAGCTAACTGTACGGGAAGAGACTGCCCATCTTTGTCCTACAGTTAGTGAATTAGAACTGCATGCCCTTGCGGATGCAGTGCAGAGTCCTAAACCACTAGACCACCGGAGCCTCCTCCATACGTATCCTAATTAGGACGCAGGTTCCTACATGACATATTGTGTGCTGTGTACTATAGAGTTGAAACCGACCCAGAGTTGACCCTCTGGCAGATTTTCAGAGGCTGTTAAATCGCACTGAAGACTGCCATCCTTCCGTGGAGTAGCTGGTGGCTTCGAATTGCATGCCTTTGGGATTACAGCAAGCTTCTTGCCACTAGACCATTGACAAGTGAATAAAAACTCATTCATCACAATGTTTTTAATATTTACCATTTTGATTACTTTTGAGTTAAACTGTCTCCAAATTTCAACTTCATTAGAAATAGGAAGACTGGTGACTTTATTCATCTGCAGCTTAAGGGCTGGAGTACATTATTATCCTCTTTCTAACTCACTGGCCATCCGCTGTTTCTCCCCATCTCTATAAACCTGAACTGGCTGTTGGGAAAGCCTTGATTTATGTCTGGTTGCTTTTACTGATGCTATGTGGCCATGGGTACATTTGTTAGGTTCTCTAAGCTTTGTCTTTTGTCTTTATAGATTATTTTTACTTTAAAGATCAACTAGAAAATATATGACAATACCTTCTAAGTCCAAGCAAGGTAGCCCTGGTCACAACTACTAACAATCCTAGCACTTATGACCTTCACTGCTACGACTACTGCTGTTGTTAGGTGCACCATGGGTGATCCCATGAACAATGGATTTGAACCATGTCCTATCTTGTGCCATCCTCATCATCTCTGACATGCTTGAGGCCACTGCTGTAGTCACTGTTACCCCATCTTGTGAGGGCCTCACCTATGACTGCGATGAGCCTGGAATTCTACCTACCTTCCACCCAAATCAGAATGATAACTCACATGTCAACTTTGCTTATCCTAGTCCCGTGTATTTGGTTATACTGTCTTCTTTTCCCAAACTAATTATGGTGTTAGGTGATTTTAACTATTCTTTTTCCTTTTCCTTCAAGCATCTTTCCATTTTTCTGCAATACACATGGATCACTAATATGAACTGAAACAATTTCAATTATTTCATTATTCTGATGTACATGTTTCATTTTCAAAATAAATGACAAACTCAGTTAAAGAAAACAAGCGCTTTTTCTTTGTGTCAAACAAAGGAAATGTTTGAGCTCCTTAAAATCCCTGTGATTCAAATGCCAGCCTGCTCAGCAGCACTGTCTACCTCACAAAAAGGAGGCCTCGTGGCATAAATGGGTGAGCACTGAGCTGCTCACCAAAAGGACCGCAGCTCAAAGCCACCAGCTGCTCTGCTAGTGAAGGGATGAGGCAGTGTGCTTCCGTCAAGATTTCTAGTCTCAGAAACCTTAAGCAGCAGTTCTCTTCTGCCCTACTGGGTCACAATGAGTCAGAACTGGCACAATGACAGTGCAACACAATGACTTGCTCTCACTCACACAGGTTAAATCAAAGAGTTGTTGGAGATCGTTGGGTAAATCATTTAACTTCCTTGAGATGTGTTTACCTGGAAGGAGAGTGGTAATATCTGCCATCTATTCCAACTATTGTAGTAAGAGAAACAAAACAAAAGCTCACATACTTACCATCTGCAGAAATCGACTGATAAAAAGCAAAGTCTGGTTAAAAACAGCATCTTACAAAGTGTTTCTTTTTCAAAAACACAGAGGAAAACCCCTGCCATTATTAAGATTATAATTGATTTCTATCGCTTAAATGATCAGTATTAAGGCTGACTACTAATCTAGCCATTTAAGTAATCTAAAATCTGGCTGGGCTATAAAACACAATAAATTTTCTACAAATGCTGACATAAGTAAAAACTAATGTAGAGAACACTGAAATTATGTGTATTTGGTTCTCAAAGTCCTCTTTAAAGGAAGATGTCAAAGTTTCCTAACATGCTACATTATAATATCTGACATAATTCAGAGTTTATAGTGATTTAATATATAAATATATAAATGTTTACTGTAACAAATGGGAAGACTCTGATTTTCAATAAATACTAGTCATACTATTATGCTTTTCATTTCAACCATTGTATAGATGTGGTAAGGATTATTTTCTAATAATATACTATGGCTAAACTTCTGATAAAATGTTAACTTAAAAAATGAAAACTTTAAAAATGTTGGCGTTTTCCATTCTTAAGCTATTGCTGCCACCTAGTGACATTTTTGAGATCTTCACCATCATACTGGAAAGAAACATCAACTCATTGCCATAAAGGCGTTCCTCCGAGTTTTGGAGGCCGGCCTCATCTTTCACCTGTGGAGCAGCTGCTCAATTTGAGTCAAAAGACTCACAGCTGACCCTCCAGCAGGTTTTCAAAGGCACAGGAGGAGACCGCCCATCTTCTCCCATAGAGAAGCTGGAGAATTCAAACCGTGTGACTTTGGGAATGCAGCCCAGCTTCTTATAAACCAGTAGGTACACATCATGTCATTTAGCCTAAATGGAAGATTTTTGGTTTTGCTTTTAAAAAAACCATGTATTTTCAGTCTGCAAAGTGAACATATTAGAAATAAGAATGTTATATAGTTCTTCTTCCCAATGAATTTTTCTTCTACTTTTTTACTGTAATTAATTGATTTTATCTTCAAGCATTTCCTTATTTAATCAATCAGCAAGATAATAATCATCTTCTGATTTTAAAATTCTTTTACTGAAAAAAAAGCCAAAAACATTAACTTGGTTTTGCCAATAATTTCTACTTACTTGTAAGTATATGAAGATTCAGAAAAACTTCCAAAAGATTTCGTATCTGAGATACTAAATTACTTACCAAAACATTATCCATGTAGAGATTAAAATAGGATATGCTGATAAAAAAATATCAAAATACATGTAATGCTACTAAATGAAGAATTCCACAAAGAGCTATATAATATTTTATGACTAAGATTACCTGAGAAAAGATATTTGCAGTTGGAGCAACTCTACTGTCCACAATACTATATAATATGGCTAATAATCTGTCCAAAGGAAAAGCTTTTGGTCCGAGGAGATGATTGCTTGTCTGTAACAAAAAAAAAGGAAAGAGATTTTTGTCTAATAGCTGGGTATTCAATTTTTATGTTACAGAATCACAAAAACAAGTATTTACATCTCATAGTCTTTTGTTATGATAATAAATCCAATCTGAAGTCTTAGAATAAAAACTTTACCAGATCATGATTCATTTTAAACATCTTCTTACCAGTGTCCAACTTTGTGTTGGCAAATATAAAGAATTCACAGGCCAACCCAGTCTTGAATATTTTCCCTATTACTATATTATGACTGTACTCTGATATCAAGGGACCAAGCTAAGACGTATGTCAAGATAATGCTTAACCCAAACATGGACCATAGGGCTCCTGAATCCTAGCTAACACTTAACTACTTACTTCTTGCTCTTCCTCTATGCAACATGTCTGGGAAATTTATTTATTCAATATTTGCAGTTTTTAAAAAATAAGCTATAATAAATTGCTTAGAAAGCAAATGTAAAAATTTTAGTGTGAACAAGCTATAAGCCTGAAAAAATGTAAAAGTTATTTAAAATGTCAGATTGAAAATGATTCTACTTGTCTGAAAGTTCTAGAGTATGAAAGTTCATCCTAAGGGAGCTCTGGTGGCCTAGTGGATAATGAATTGTGCTTCCAGCCCAAAGGTAGGCAGTTTGAAAACACCAGCTTGGGAGAAAGATGGGTAATCTCCCATGCAATTAAAAGTCCCTGAACTTGCTGAAGAGTCAGCTATAAGTTAGTTTCGACTTTATGGCAAAGACTGACTGAATCATTTAAAAAAAAAGGGGGGGGGGCCTCATAATTAAAAAATGGCCATGCTCAAATTCCATTCTATAAACTGGTAATTTTGCCACATACTTAACAATTAAGGATCCCATATTAGAAATGGTAAATAAATAAAGAACTATGTTTACATGTATTGTAAAAAGGCTTCTTTAAAATAACTATAAGGGAAAAAAATGCCTTATTAAAGTACAAAAAGAAATCGCTCAGCTATTTTTATCTAAAAGTTTTATAAATGACTTTCCACTAGTCTTAAATTTTGTTTATCAGGAAATATTTCAAACATTCAAAACACTAATGTACCCACTGACCAATTTTATCAATCTTAACATTATTCGCTATACATAAAGAAAGCATTAGACAACATTACAGATAAGCTCTCATTTAAGCCCTCCTCTTTATCTTATACACTCTTCCTGTCTAGAAGGAAGTATCTTTCTCATGACTGATCCATTTCATCATGATGAATTAGTAGTGGTAATGTACTAGTACTATTGATTGATAAGCAATATGTGGTACTTTTTTGTAGAATTTAAAATTTTATGTAACAGATTCATATTAAACGTATCACACTACTAAATTTTTTCCTTCAACATTGTTTTTGAGTTATCTACATTAATATATGTAATCTATTTTTAAACCACACTACAGAATTCTCTTTTACGACTCTATCACTATGTAAAAGATTTCATCACTATTAGAAATAATTCTATGATACATAATTTCGTACATTTTTCCTTAAGCACACGTGAGACCTCTAAAACTGCCAGGTTAAAGTACAGGCCAGGGACTGCTTTGTTACCAACTGTACACCAACATTTTCTTGGAGATATCAGAAGATTACATATTTCAGTCTCTCTTACAGTTCAAAGAAGAGCAGCTGACTAAGTTCTGATCAAGAGAAAGAATGTGGGCAACAGTGATGTAAACGGCTTGTGGTGGTGGCGGCATGTGCCATCAAGTCAGAACTGATCCACCAACAGGCTTTCTGAGGTTGTAAACGTCATGGGTGGAGACTGTCCATCTTTCTCCCTCAGAGCAGCTGCTGGATCTGAACCACCTGCCTTTGGGTTGGCAGCATGACTCCTTACTCACTAGGCTACCAGTCTTTCACCATTGAATCCTTCTTAGTGGTAACCTCAGTCAATATCACCAGGCATCACTCTTAAGATAAAAACAGGTCACAGAACTCATACTCAACTGTGTCAGTTTATAAACCTTGTGTTGGCTAAATCACTGAGGGGGGTTTGTTACTACAACACAGCCTAAAAGTATCCTAACCAGCAAATAAGACGTCCACACAGTATCTTTATTAGGTAGTGCCAACTAAGAGAATGTAGGCTCTTATTTTTCCACATGAGTTACCAAGATTTGCAGTATCAAGACTTTTTCCAGTTTTGGCAATCTGAGGGTATGAAATATTTGCATTTAGTGAGTATTGCTTTACTTTGCATTTCTCTCATTTAGTGAACGTTGTTAATCATCATCATGTCATATTTTATATGCTATTATAACTTCATTTTAGTATCATTTACCCAATTTTCTACTGTTTTGTCCTTTTCTTGTGGGTTTGTACGAAGTTTTAAAAGTTCAAGCCAGAGGGAGCTCTGGTGGCCTAGTAGCAAGAAGCTACACTGCAATCCCAAAAGTGTGCAGTTCAAACCCATCAGATGCTCTGCTGGAGAAGGAGGGGCAGTCTCCTCCTGTACCAGTTGTATCTGATTTGACAGTACACATAATAATAATAATAATGGTTTAAAAAATTTTAAAAATTCTAGCCAGGGAGGAGGGGGTGGGGAGGGAGAAAAATGCAACAATCAATGATTAGAAACCCTAAGTCTCTGTAAACTTTCATTAAAATTAATTAAAAAAAAATTCTAGCCAGAAATCATTTGTCAGTGGCACGAATTCCAAATTAGCAGTCAACAGCATCATATCCTTTGCAATCAGTCCTGGAAATGGATGCAGATTCTACAAAGATGTGCTACATTACCTTTTAAGGATATTTAAGCCATTTCAAAACTCAGATCTGCCCCCCACCTCCCATCTAGATAGTCAGGGTAATAAAAGTTATCACATTCACTGGGCCATTAGCATATGAAGAACCTAGATGTGTTTGCCTCCTCGGAACTAAATAGCTTTTTAACATCATGTCTTACTTATTTATATACAAATACTAGATAAATATCTAGAAAACAGAAAATGCCTTCTGTACCTTTCTATTGCTAGTATTCAGAATTGTTAGCAAACAACAGTGAAGAATAAAAGAATGAATGAACTGGTTTTAGAGGGAAGAAACAGAAAACAAAGGTAAGTACAGAGAAACATAGATGGAATTAACAGTCCCTATCCTTAATAACAGGTGGAAGTGATCTGGGGTTAGTATAAAAATACCTAAAATCCTCAAGTGTTGGGAACAGGGTGGGAGGTAATTAGGTTGCCACCATATTGTGAAAGCTGTTGCTACTTTTCTGATTTGTACTTTTCTTATTTTTGATGACTACTGTTGTTGTATGCTATCGAGTCAGAACCGACCCATAGCTGACCCTCCGACCCATAGCTGACCCTCTGACCCACAGCTGACCCTCCGACCCATAGCTGAC
>NW_006399772.1:6925940-6931214 GCF_000299155.1 Elephantulus edwardii
GACCCACAGCTGACCCTCCGACCCATAGCTGACTCTCTGTGGGTTTTCAGAGGCAGTTAATCACATGGGAGGAGAGTGCTCGTCCTCCTGCAGAGCAGCGGGTGGCCTCTAATAACATGCCTTCTGGATTGCAGTGCAGCTTCCTGCCACTAGGCCACCAGAGGTCCATTTGAGACTAGAAAATATATTTCCAACCTAAAAAATTCCCGGCATATGGAGGGTACATGACATTTCTCTTTCCACGGAATTAAGTCCATGTTATAAATATAAATGGAAACCGGCCTGCTTCCTAAAAAGGAATATAAAATCTGAGACATATCTCACTATATTCCTTTAGGTTAAGAGAGACCATTACGTAGGAATGGAAGAAGAACAGAAGGAGGAATCTAATAAAATTAAGGTCTGAGGAGATAAAAGTATTACAAGATAAATCATGAAAAACAGAAACTGAGCATAAATTTAGTTATGGAGATTGTTATCAGAAAACAAAACCATAAACACTTAAAAGCAGCCTGTAAGGAACAGGAATAAGGGTGAGGGGATGAAAAGATTGTGAAATGTTTTATCCCCAGCATCTGCTTACCTGAATGTGCTTCTATTACTGTATTCAACATAACAAAAAAAATTATAACTGTATAATGACATCTTATCAAAATCAGTTCTTGCATCCAAATTTCTAATGCAAAAATTATGCATCCATTAATGGCAGTGGCCTAAGTCCATTTCTTTTTACCATTGGAGAAATTAAAATGTAAATACCTTCTCATGTTTCTTTAGAAAATTGGTTTTCTTGATTTTCCCATGATGCTAAAAGAAAGGAAAATAATTTTCAAGATGAGAAAAGATGATACAATAGAAAACAACTTCTTTAAGACATGGCAAACATAATGTTGATTTTGATATATTATGGTTTTTATTTTATTCTTATCAAGTATAAGTTAATATGTTAGGCTGATTTGGCTTAAAGCTGGAGTAGAGACAAGATTATTTTGTATATACATATTTTAAAATAAAACTAACACGAAAATAATTTTATATTGATTTATTATAGGGTATTTATTGCTATAAAAGACAATTTCCACATATAAAGTAGTTTTGCTCATCCCCTAAAGTCGGTGAGTCACATGATAAAGACTGAAATGAAAAGTATTGTTAGACATTCAGAATTCAATAGTGGGGGGACAGGTAGATGTAGTTGCTATCCTCAAAAATTTAAGACTAAAGAGAAGAGATGACAGAAACTGAGTATTACAAACTGCATTATGCTTAAAGGAAACAAGCATGAAATTAAATATGAAATAGGAAACACTAATCATCAGAGAACTATATAATGAATAAGGATGACAGAAGAAGTGATGCCTTTTGAGCTGTGGTCCCAGGGACTACCAACAGAACAAATGTCTTGAAGCAGGTACAGCCAGAGTGCTCCTTTGAGACAAGGATGGAGAAGCTTTGGCTTTCATACTTTGCCTAGGTAGCTAGGTGAGGCTAATCTTTGGAAAGGAATATCATGCTTAGAAAGATGGAGGGTCAATGAAGGACAGAAAGACCCTCAACGAGGTGGACTGACATGGTGATTTCAGGAATGCGCTCAAGCATGTCAGAAATGAAGACAACAAAAGATAAGGCAGGGGTAAAGTTGGCTGTTCACGGGGTCTCAAGTTGACAGCTCTTAACAACAAGGAGGACTTATTAATAGAAGTAAGACCTCTCTGAAACCTAACATTTGAACTGAAATCTGAAGGTTCAGAATTAAAGACAAAACTTTCCAGAAAAGAAACTGTACAAAGATTTTAATGTAGGAAAGAGATTAAATACTTTGAATATAGCTGCACTGCGATCCCAGAGGTAAGTGGTTTGAATCCATCAGAGGCTCTGCTGGAGAAGGAGGGACAATCTCTTCTCAGATCTGATTTGAGGGTGTACACACACACTAGAAAAAAGTTTTAAAAAATTAAAAGAAAATAGAAAATGTGGCTAATGTGAGTGGCTTATCGAGTGAGGAAGAAAGCAGGCCATATGTCATCTGGAGAGAAAGCCAAAAAGGTCTGATAGGGCAAAGTCATGTAAGTCACAGGGGAAAGGGGAACAAATCTTAAGGTTATCTCAGGGCCATGAAAAGTCTCAGAACGCTTTAAGCTGATCTGCATGGCCACAGAATTCCTGCTGCTTCATGGAGAAGAGACAACAGTAAACCAAATAAAGTTAATGCACATACTAGGCAAAGAAAAGCATCCAGGATGAGCATGGTGTCAGTAATGATGGCAGCAGATTAAAAATGAATGTAATAAATGGCACTTATAAGGTCTCGCTAACACTGGCCATGCAATAGTATCTTGACAAGGAAGCTTTCATTTCCTAATTAATAAAATGGAGCATATAATAGTATGCCTGCCCTACGGCTTACTAAGATTAAATTACATGATAAAAATATAAATGAGGTACAACACTAGTGCCTACTTTAATAACTTCCTAAGTACTTGAAGGAATAAAACCAGTTTACTTTAAACCATTCTGACAGAATTACCCAGGATTAAAGAGGATTAACTTGAAGGACTATGAGTGAGGATGGGCTATGTTGTTAGGAGGGACCAAATCTTGGAAAAGAATACCATGTTTAGTAAAAGACAAGATCAATGAAAAAGAGAAAGATCCTTAATAAAAGGGATGATGCAGGAGGTGCAACAATGGGCTTAAACACAGCAATGACTGTGAGAACGGCACAGGACCATTCTGTTGTCTATAAAGTCCCTATGAGTCAGATCAAACTCAACATCTAACAACAATAAAAACCAGAAAACCTTCTGTAACAAGAATGATGACGTATACGACAGCTAGGAAATATAATGTATGATAAAATAGAGCCTGATTCTTCAAAATATATTAAAAAAATCATAATGTATAATAAAATAGAGCCTGATTCTTCAAAATATATTTAAAAAATCACAACCCATCAGTTTATGTTTTAATGAATCACAGATTCTCTTCTATTTATTTTTCTAAGTTTTTATTGCTAAGTATATAGCCACATGCCACACTGTCAGAATTCCTAAAAAGAATAATGTACAAGTCACCTTTTACTCATCACTCTATACAATCAAATTCGGGGCTAAATTCTCATTAACTCAAAATCTATTAAATAATAAATTGTCAATATTACATTCATCTTATTTTAATATCTGAATACCAAAATTTGTTTCTCCCATCTTCACTCCTGTAGCAAAAACCACTCCATTTCCAAGTGAAATGACATTTTAGAAGTTATATATTAGCCAAACTGACATAGATCAGGAAAACTTTTCCTTTTAAACTAGCAATCATAATTGAAACAAAATTAATGTAAATAGAAGGTTTTATTATAAAGTGTTTAATGTTCTAGACAATTTTAATTTCATTTACAATCAAATAGTAGAGTATTTTATAGTTTAAATTCAGAGGGGAAAATAGCTATTAGGTTTGGCTTGGTTCTATATTCAAAAAAAGACATTACTGCTTATCACTTAAAAAGTGCTTTTCAAAGTCTGAGACAACAGAAAATAAATTCCAGGCCATGGAGAAGAGAGAAATAACCTAAAAAAATAGTACTTAGTCACACATACACACAAACTCCCTATCACAAAGCACATTTAATGTTATTAAACCTTTAATTTCTATAAAAATGGAGGAATAGATATTCATTTAAAAACTCAAATTTACTTGTCTTGATAAAGATTACAAAACTGTTTCAATTCACTAGATGGAAACTAATTATTTGTCAAACTTCTTATTAACAACCTTTTAAGCAGGTAACAGGAGGGTTAATCATGATGAAGATCATGTAACTACAGAGCAGTGTTTTTCTGAAAAATAGATCTATTTTTAGCATCTCAAAAACATAAATGGAAATGTTAAATAGTCACTATTATAAGGACTAAATAATGTTAAGAACACCATTTAAATTCATGTAAAGTATTCAGTTTCTGCAAGAACAATACAATCACTGAAATTTCCAATAACATTTGTCAAAATTATACTCCACAGAAAGGACACTGTTCATTTTTCTTGTTGCTGTTATGTGCCTTATCCAATTAAAAAAAATCAATACGGTATAGATTAAAACTTGTCAGTTATTACTAAAAGGTAAAGGACTATATATAATTCTTCTGAACACTACTTTTTTAAACTTAAAATTTATGCTAAAAATAAAAAGCTATATTTAAATTTATTTCCAGAAGGGATTTTCTAGGTTTCATAAAAAATAGTGTAATTCCAACAGACTACACTTACATAAAAAGAACACTTTAAAAAAAACAACAAAAAAAACACACAACACTTTCTTTTTATTTCATATAAAAAACAATTTAAACGTGCTATCTCCCAAATGAATGTCCATGGCAGAAGAGACTACTGACGGTTCATGGAAATCACTGCAGGAGCTTTAGGACCACACAAGAATGACGACCCTTCAAAACATGTTCATCCCTTTATATTTTAAACAAAACTCCATTCATGTGTTTTTTCAAATCTAGAATTATTACATAAATGTACCTGATTTTCTCACTTTTATCAAGTTTCCTATGCCTCCCTAATTCCCATTTGTATACTTATTTTAGGGAATGAGTTATTAATATGCAGAGAGGGTATGAGCATGAGGGAGGAAATCTCTTACTCTAACCCCGGCACCTTAAAAATTTATAAGTATTAAAAAAATTTTAAATGTTTCTGGGATATTAAAAAATACACTGAAAAGAAGAATGCTATTATTACCTTAAGAAAGAATCTCTTATCAGTTCTTGCTGGATTGTATGAAGCAAGGTATGCAGCAATTAGAATAAATTTAGAGTAATATGGAAGTTCCACATGGGTGTATGCTGAGAGACCTATGAAACAAAAGTATGTATTAACTACCATTAGCTTTGATGATCCCCCTCACCACAACAACATAGAAAACTCTGTCATTACTATTAATTTCTGTATTTTGTGTTTCATTTAGAGTCCACACAATTTTCTACTCAAACTAACGGTATACATAAATGTATGTCCTGCTAAGCCATACTTGTCATTAAGGATTCTTATCCAATATGCTTTCTGTATATGTACTATGCTTTGTTTTTGTTTGCCATTGAGTCAGAACTAACCCACAGCTGACTCTCTAAAGGGTTTTCAGGGGCAATAAATCACACAGGAAGTGTCTGTTTCTCCCATGACATATCTGGTGGATTCAAATCCCCTGCCTTTGGGATTGCTGAATAGCTTCTTACCACACAGAAAATGATGAATGAATTTTTTAAAAAG
>NW_006399772.1:6931314-6936717 GCF_000299155.1 Elephantulus edwardii
GTATGTGCACCATCAAATCAGATTTGACTGGTACAGGAGGAGATTGTTCCTCCTTCTCCAGCAAAGCATCTGGTGGATCTGAACCACACACCTCTGGGATTGCAGTGTAGCTTCTTGCCACTAGGCCACCAGAGCTTGCCAACAGTACTGATTTTTAAGGGAAGGGAATAAGGAATCTGGTACTTATTGATTATCTACTGCATGACCACTAAGCCAACAGAAAATTGGATTTCATTCCATAAAAATAAAAAAATAAACACATTTGAGATGAACTATATCATATAATTTAATGTTCTTTAAAATTTTTAAAAAATAGCTATTTTAAAAATGCAATATTTGGAAAACAGAACACTAGAAAAAGAACATTATTCAAATACTAGAATAAACTGGGGCTTCACTTAAACTTTCCTGACTCATGGACATATAGTGTCCATCTACATTTTCTATTCGCAGTTTAGTAGGAAACTTCTATCACATTTTGAGTATGTGCTGCCACCCAGTGGGGCCTGTGTAATAACTGCATGAGTATTGGAGGGGGAGGGTGGTGGAATGGTTCTCATCCTTACAGAGTACCAGAGACCCCTTGGGACATACAAATGTGTCCCATTAATATAAAAATCTATTATTACTTTTAAAAATTTTTTTTTATTTTATTATAATGCCTTCCCTTACTGAAAAACATGGTCTTAAAAAATATTCAAAAAAGTAAATTATTTTTATAATACTCTTCACTGACCAGATACTATCTATCTTTACTAACTTTATTAGTAACAATCATTTAAGGAATTGTTTCTGGTAACTTGTCTCAATACTTCCTTTGATACCTTTCACTTGTCCTGGATCTGAGTCATCTTTCTGTAGCTTTTCCCACTGTGAGCTGAAAGAAAGAAAATAGAAACACAAAAATGGACTATAAATATATGAAATCAATATGCATCTTCTCAACTTACCACAGTGCTCTGGTTGCCTAGTGACTAAGAAGTTGTGCTTCCAACCCAAAGCAATGCAGTTCAAATCCACTAGCTGCTCCGTGGGAGAAAGACGGGTTTACTTCCTTCCATGCAATTTACACTCTCTGGATACTTGCAGAGGGTCTGCTATGAGTCACTTCTGACTCAATGGCACATAACACTATTGCTTACTAACTACTTTGTCATCTAACATACTCAGTGGGGTGCCAAAATCCTTGGAAATTGGCTTTTCTAGAAATTGTGTTAACCCCTGTTGGGGGCATGGTCTCCAGGTACCTCAACTGAGAACACATGATCTTGCAACAGCTATGGAACCAATATAAAAGAGTGCTTTCCACACTGTTAAAGATGGTAGTGGGAGGGGAAGGGAAAAAAGATGGCAGTTGACAGTGGTGGAAAATTGTAAAGATACTGTGAGAGATGATGGTGGAGAGAGTATGAAGAGACTGGCACTGCTGTGAAGAGACTGTGGCAAGGGTAATAGAAGACAGATGGAGATAAAGTCCACAGTTAAAGGTTTTGCTTGCTGGATGATTGAAGGAAAAGCTGACTTATAACTGCTCTGATAAAGTTTGCTGTATGATGGAGGAAACCAGAGGCTTACTGCATTGAATCTGGACTTTTCACTGGTTGATTGAGACGCTGTCTTTCACTAACTGAGGAACTATGCTAATCTGGCTTGGGACTGCTGGACTAAATTTGGTCTTGCACTGTGTGATAGTCTTTGCCCACCTCCATTCGCCAATGTATTTCCCTAATAAACCCCACAAGTGTGTGTAAAGTCTGTGAATATTGCAATGAACATCAGAACCAATGACTGATAATAAAAGGTACAGGAGCATGAGGGGTAGCATGTCTGACTTTGCAACTATTTTGGTACTGTGGACATTACTGATGCAAAGCTCTCCTTTATTAAGTGGGTATGTGTCAGACTACACCCCCTTCACATTGCCTCTGCTCTTTTTCACATCCAGTTATGACCATAATAAAAGATTCAACTATTTTGAGCATTAATGATGTATGTATGTGTGGCAGTAACAAATAATGAAATATGAAATAAAAATAATACTGGCAATGATGGGTATGTCAATTTGACAATGATTCTCAGTAGTTTGGGAGTAATAAGATGTAAAATGATGTAATCTGATATAAAATGATGGCAGTTATGTGATGACGTAGTTGCCCTAAATTTTGTGATCTGATGTGGTCAACATCCATAATGACCTGGTCTTTGGAACCTATCAAGTCAAAAGTGGGTATACTTTACTTGGAGCTCAGAAAAGCTTTAAACTAAACCAACTAAACAAACTGTCATCAAGTCCGTTCAGACTCATGGCAGTTCTTCACAGGTTTACTGAAGCTATCCATCTGTATAGAGGTGACTACCCATCTTTCTCCAAAACACTGATTGGTGGATTTCAATCACCGACCTCTCAATAGCAAAACACGTAATATGCTACCAGGGCTCCTTAGAAAACCTATTATAAGACTGTGATTTACTGAAGAAATCGATTCACTTTCCTTATAAAGAAGGAAAGTAATAAACACAAGCAATATACATGTTTTTCTCTCTACAAAATTATTTCATATATAAAAATAAGCTTAATGCGTCAATACCCAGATATTTAATAATATCCTTTTCTTCTGATCATAATGTAGAAGTTATCAAAAAATGCCCACAAATACCACTTACCATTCAGTAAGAACCTTTAATTTATCAGCGACATAATAATTCCTTAGAGAAGGGATCATTAGGGAACTCGGGTGGCCTAGTCTGTAAGGAGTTGTGCTCCTAACCCAAGGTTGCACTCCTCTGGCAGTATGAATCTAGCAGCAGCTCCACAGGAGAAAAATCTCCCATACACTCATGTGACTTACAGTGTCAGAAACCCAACAGAGGGTCAGCTCTGAGTTGGTTCCAAAGATAATAATGGAGTGCAACTGAATCCTTGTTGAGATGCCTAACCCTGGCCTCAAGATGCATTAATAATTACTGGTATCTGGAAAAGTTGGAAACAATGAGGAAAGAACATCTGGCAGCTTAGTGGTCACGAAGTGGGTTGCCAATGTAAAGGAATGTGTCTACCAGCTGTGCATGGGAGAAAGATGAACAATCAACTTCCATGCAGGTGATGGACTCTGAACAGAAATACCATTTGACCCAGCAATTCCACTACTGGGAATATACCCTAAAGAAACCGTAACTGCCACCTAAGCAGATAGATGCATACCTATGTTTATTGCTGTTTTGTTCACAACAGCAAAAAGTTGGAAACAACCCAAGTGCCATCAACAAACGAATGGATAGAGAAGCTGTGGTATATTCGCACAATGGAATACTATGCAGCATTGAAAAACAAGGAACTCATGCAAAATTACACAAAATGGGTGACCATGGAGGACATTATGCTGAGTGAAGTATCTCAGTCACAAAAAGACAAATATTGCATAATGCCACTGTTGTAAAAGAGGAATGACATAGGGGTTGGGGGGAAGACTGACAAAGATGGGATAAATAATGTATACTGCATTGAAACAGATGAGGAAGAAAACTGTTTAAAAGGGATATATGATTAGATATTATTGTTATGATAGGAGTTCAGAATGAAAGTAGCATAGTAAGAGTGGACTTGGGGGGACGGATTGAATAACAATGAAAGAAAGAAAAGCAAATTGGGGGAGGGGTGGGCATGGCGAAAAGTGCAACAATGAATGAATGGAAATCCAAAGTCTCTGTAAACTTTCATTAAAATCAATTAAAAAAAAAAAAACCAAACACACTGGATGGTCTGCTATGGGTCGGTTCCGACTCAATGGCATGTAACAACAACAAAGAATTATTAGGAGGAAACTGAAGCCTAGAATTTTAAGTGACTTGCCAAGACTGCACGAGCCAAGAGGACTCCGCTAAAAACCAAAACCATGTTATTCCCACAACACTGTTTTGGCATTATGTTTCCTATTTCAATACTATGACATTTTCATAATAGCAAACAGACCTATGACCAGATTTATACATTTCTTTAATAATCAAACAAAATTTCATTATTATCATTATTATTATTCATTAATATCTAGCATAACTATAATGAAAATCAACACTAATGTTGATTTTTTTTTAGCTTTTCATATAAAAAAATTTGTTACTATTAACTGCATGTCTGCATTCAAAATGTGCAATACATTGGTTACAAAGTGTTTTTCCCATAATAATAAAGAGAAATTCAAGCCTCCAACAAGAATTCCTAACTTTTCCACCAATATAAAGAAGGTAAACATACATACTTCAGGTGAAGAAATATCCCCCAAAGAAAGAAACAATGTACATCCTAAATAAAGGGAGATGGAAATTACCTTGATATTTCCCTCAGATAAACAGTCTGCATGGCTTTCTTCAAATGAGGTTCAATATTTTTCCAGAGTCTGCGGGTATCACGTTCATTTGCTACCTCAAAAGAGGGACAAATAATAATAACAAAAAGTGATTTTAACACTAATAAAGTGTTCTTTCAAAAGAAATACTAGTAAGTAAAGTAATATATTTACCTTCTCCTTTAACTACAGGTTCACAATATTTAGGAAAATTAAGTACAGCCTGAAAATGAAAAGGAAAAAAAAACAACACTGATTTGTCATAATTTAAAATTTGTTTTAAGTACAAATTTTATTATAACTCAGATAATTTCATTTTAACATAATTGTTTAAATAAAAGAACTTGTTATAATAATAATCTCATTGTTGTTCAGTCAGTTCTGACTCATAGGAACTCATTTCTGAGGTGCCCAGATTTCTTCTGAACGAATGAGTGGTGGATTTGAACTGCTGACGTGCTTGGTTAGCAGCCTGCTCCATTGTGTATGACATCATCAGAGTTCCTTTATCATTACAATAATAAACCAGCCAATATTTCAATGTTAGGAAAACAACATGCAAAGTACTCCTAAATAGGCTCAAGACTACCCAATGTCTACCAGTCTCTGGATATATAAAACATAATTTGTACTTTTAGGCCATACTTAGGTCACAAAGGACAGTAACTTACTTCATAAAATGTTCTCAAGCATAATGAATTAATATTTTCATTTTCCAAGGCTCTGAACATTCTCACTCATGAGGTGGTCTAGTCCGTAGCAAGTTGTGCTGCTAACCCTAAGTCCACACACTCTGGTGATTTGAATCTGAGAGCAGCTCTGAAGGACAAAGATGGTAAATCTTCTCTCATGATTGATTTATGGCTTTGGAAACTCAATGGGTAGCTTTAAATCAATTCTGACAAGATGACAATGAGTTTGAGCTTTTTTCCTTTAAGAGCATTTTCACAAAAGCATTATCTTTTTTTAAAAATTTTAATTTAGTTTATTTATTTTTCAATTCAATGAACACCTACAGAGATTTTGGAATTCCATTCATTCATTGTTGCACCCTTCTCCC
>NW_006399772.1:6936903-6943226 GCF_000299155.1 Elephantulus edwardii
CTTCAATGCCGTAAACATATTAAGTACAACCTCAAAATACTTGGCAACAAAACCAGAGATTATTATAAATGCAAGTTCTTGGCACTACACATTTTGAATCAGAAATTTCTGAAGATTGAGACCCAGATATCTAGTTTCTGGATTCTAGAGTCTGACTAGTACTAAGTAAGCAATCATAACTACTTGGAAATACTCCATAAATCAGCATAAGAGTACTATTAACAGATAATTTAAGCAAATCGGTAAAGATGTACAACTGTCATGTGTTAATTTATTCCCAACTATTTTATGATGGAATGCTTTAATTAAGAGACCTGAGTAAAGATGTACATTAATATGTAACTATACAACTTCAGGGAGCTCAAATGGCATAAACCGTAGACCTGTAGACACTGCTAGTGCTAGGCTCAAATCAACCAGTTGGTGCCAAAGGAGAAACAAGAACAATCTCTTCCTGTGCAATTTACAGTCTTGAAAATTCAATAGTCATCTGAGTCAAGTTCCAACACAACAGCAATGAGCTGAACTATACGTACAGCCTCAAACCAAAAGACTAATAGAGAACTGAAAATTAAATGCTTCAGTCTTTCCTATTCTACTTCATAAAAAAGTACCTGCTTATGGTAAAGAAACCTTAATTCACCTAATATTAAGTGTTTGTTGTTGTTGTTCCTGTTGATTGTCTTCAATTCAAACACGACTTATAGTGACCCTATGAACAAAAGCCTGAGCCCCTCTACAACTATCGATATTTATCCAAGTTCATAGTGTTTTTGGAGGCATGTTATTTAGAAAGTGGATGCCACTACTGCTTTCAAATCTGCCATAGTATGTTACTGTTGTTATGTGTCACTGAATTCACCTGTGATGTATAGCAGCTCTGAACCCTTCCCTGTCCTGAGTCAGTCTTACTAATTCTGACACACCAACCCCCATTGCTCCAGTTACTGTATCAATCCAGGGTCTCATCTAGTCTCATCTGGGGTCTTCCCTCTCCTGCATTGTCCCTCCACCCTTCCGAGCACGATGTCCTTCTCCAAACACTGATATTTCCTGGCAATGTGCCCAAAATAAGTGAGACACAGCTTCAAAATCCTAGCCTCCAAGGAGAGACTTGGTTTCACCCTCATATTAAGTGAGGAAAAGATAAAGTGAAGAACTTTTAACCTTAGCCAAGTTTTTAAAATTAGTTTCAAATTTTAAGATATAAGTACTCTTAAAGACAGTAATGTAAGAGTATCAGCACTAGCTGGTAAATAATATGCCTAAATAAAAACAACTGGCTTCTTTTGGATTGAAACATTTAAGATATGTCTAATAATTTACTAATAGTATTAAAAAGGAAATGGAGATCATTTTAGATTACTTCTAGCTTTACCTTAATGACTGTAAAAGAAGTAGTATTTTCCTCATGTGTTTTCATAAGAACTTATTAAGTAGATAAAACTATATGTTGCTCTTGTGTTCCCTCAAGTCAGAACTGACCCAGAGGTGACCTGCCAGTGGGCTTTCAGAGGCAGTAAATAACATGGGAGGAAAACGCCCATCCTTCTCCCTCATCTAACTTAATTTATACGAAGTTGTATTGGTAAAATCTTGGTGTGCATATTTTGTCGTAAAGAACATTACTGGGACAACTGGTTATGCCTGAAAAGACTGTGTTAATTAATCAAAGCCCAAAGTGGCACAGTTATTAAAATGCTCAGCTGTCCATCAAAGGGCCAGAGGTTCAAGCCCACCAGCCACTCTGCAGGAGAAAGATATGGGAGCCTGCTTCCAAAGAAATTGTTGCTGTATGTGCTGTCGAGTCCCTTGTGACTCATTAGTGACCCTATGTACAACAGCTCTGAGCCCTTCTCTATCCTGAGCCAACCTGGTCTCTGATGCACCTACCCCCATCACCCCAGTCTCTAAGTCAATCCATCTCGTTCAAGGTCTTCCTCTCTTGCGCTGTCCCTCTACCCTCCCAAGCATGATGTCCCTCTCTAAGGACAGGTCCCTCCTTGCAAAATGCCCAAAGTATGTCAGATAAAGCTTCAGAATCCTTGCCTCCAACCAGCCTGGTCTCACCCTCTCCAGGACGAACCTGTGACCTAGCACTGCACTGTATATTTAATACTCTCCTCCAGCACTACAGCTCAAAGGCATCAATTCTCCATCTATCATCCCTAGTCACTGTCCAGGTTTCTGATGCATAGGAAGTAATTGCAACATGGCCTATATCAGGCACACCTTAGTCTCCAGAATGACAAAGGAATCACCTTGGCCCTATCTAAACCAGGTACACGCACACTCCCCAGAATTTTGGCAGGCAGGGCCTGTGTGTTTAACTAATTTTGGGGCTGAGCATGGCGGAAGATTTCACTTTGGTTTCCAAAGAAACTATGGCCTTGAAAAATACAGATAGCAGTTCTATGCTGTCTACAGAACTGTTGTAAACTGGAATAGATTCAACAGCAACAAGACTGTAATTATATACAGTATCACTCAAAGAAAGAAACATGAAGTATTCAAGGGGCATCAGGGCAAAGCTCACTAATCTCATGGCCATGGAGCAAGAACCAATTCATAGTTAACCCTCCAGTGGGTTTTCAGAGGCTGTCAATCTCATGGAAGGAGACTGCTCATCTTTCTCCCTCGAAGCTACTGGTAGATTAGAACAGCCGGAGAGGCATCACCTTTGGGTTATCGTGCAACTCCCTATATTACCATAGCTCTGGTCAAAAAAGATATGTTCAAATGGCTACCCAGAGAGAAATAAAAAAAGAAAATCTCCCTTTTTGGGGGGTCCATTTTAAATAGTTTAAAAATTGTACATAAACTTTGGAACATTCAACATTTTAGTTATCGTGAAAGTTCTGTAATTAAATAACTAGAGCAAATTATTAAATGGCTTGCCTCCGGAAACTCTATGAACAGTGCTCAGGTCTTTTGTTTACAGGGTCGCTATGAGCCGTCTACAACTCAATGGCACTCAACAACAACATCACTGAAGATATATCTATGATTCTAAAAGAACTCTTAATTATTCAAGGCAATAAATAAAAGCACCCTGAATAAACTTAACTGGGAAAGCTGAAGCAAATATTCCTTCTTCTTTACCTCATGTCTAATAAGTCATATAGAACTTCTTGGAACATGCCACACAGGAACCCTCTAGGACAGAGCAGAACTGCTTCTCTTCCCACAGAGTGTCTGGTAGTTTGGAACCACTGACTTCCAGTTAGCCGTCGCGAGCTTACCTACTGCACCACCAGGCCTTCTAAACAATCTTACCTACTGCACCACCAGGCCTTCTAAACAATCTTACCTACTGCACCACCAGGCCTTTTAAACAATCAGTTCAAGGACTTACACTGATTACCAGGTTATACTGGGCAGACAGCTGGGTGAATAGGGGTTCTCCTTCATTCCTTTATGTCCTTACACATCCCAGTTCTTGAGTATCATCTTTTCCTTGCATATAGGGTTATGGGAAAGAATATAAAATAACTAACATGTGTAGATACAAAATAGTGGGTCTTTGTGTCACAAATGTCTCTGTGAGTCCACTGACAGCTAGAGGACAAACATACAACCCTTTTAGAACTTACACCTTTACATCAAATAAGAAAGAAAAACTTAAAAAAATACATTTAAAGCATTTGCGATTTTCTTGGAATGGCTGGGTTCTAGCTATATGAAAAGTACACATGCTATTTAATGATTTGCAAAAACAGTTGTACCAGAAAGCATCAGTATTTTAAAAGAAGTTTATTCTCATGGATCAAGTGTTATCAGTAATATCACTACAGATACTTATTATTTATAAGCACTTTAACATGAATTATTTAAGAATACATACCTGGGATACTCAGGGATTTTAATTTTAAATTGGGTATTCCTTCTACCATATATATTTTAAGTATTTTGATACTCCCTTATTAGTCACTAAACTACGAGGCACTGCTATGAACCACTGACAAATAAACAAGCATCAGAAGCTTGGCACTGCATTCTGACACTGGTAAGCTCTTCCTAAGCTTTTCCCCAAGTAACTGCTAACAAAGGAATGCAACTCAAAACTCAAGCTGGCACTGAGTCAGTTCTAGCTTCTAACAACCTTCCACTGGATTTCCAAGGCTCTAAAATCACAACCGGCAGAGAAGCTGCTCATCTTTCTCTCAAGGAGCAGCTGGTAGATTTAAACTGCCAAAAACAGCAGTGCAACTTGCTCCATAGCACTACACCACAAAGCTCTCTTTGGGGGAAAAAACAACAATAAAACATCGAAGAAAATATGATAGTTAAGAGACATCATTTTAGCCACAGTGAACACAATGTGTGCCAGATGGTTTTTTAAAAATGATCAATCAATGAGACAGCTCCTAACGACAACAAATGTATTAAGTATTTACATCTCCTTTCTGTTACTTTTCATTTTGTTTTGTATGAAGTTCAGTACTTTCTGCAATTAAGAGAGAAGAAAGAAAGGAAGAGGGGAAAAAAAAAGACTGTGAAGTAGAAGTAAAAAGTAAGTTGAATGAAAGTTTTCTAGTCAGGTCAATTTTGTTCTAAGCAATGGACATAGTATACTACCCTCTTATGGTGCTAAGTCATACTCAGATTTCCAGAAAAAATTTCCAGCTTCTAGTCTATCTCATACTATTGCTACTGGAAATTATCAAAGGATGTGTATTTTTTAAAGCAAGAGGATAACTTACCAGATGCCTGAGCTCTTTCAAATCCCGGCAGACAGTGTAAAAAACTCCAAGAAGAATATTAATATAGGCAGCATAAAAATCAGCTGAATATTCTGGAGGATGATCATGGCACAGGATCTTTTGAAGGTTCCCTGTTCACAGGAGACAATTTATAATGATTTGTTCAACACTTGAGTCATGTCTTTTAACATTTTATAACAGGTTTATAGCAGTAACAAAGAAATGATAATAAGAATAGGAAAGCAATATAAATTCTGAAACTGATTCAAAAGAAAACAATTATTAATCTAATCGAAAAAATACAGACTTGTCAAGACAAGTAAAAGAATGATTTTAAAAAATATCAAGAATCTTATGATTGTCAAAATTCACATAAAAATTGATGAAACTATATACTAACAAATCTATAAAGCTTAAAAACATTAAGCAGGATGATAAGCAATTAACATTTTCTTTCCTCACTTTGTATATGCTTAAAAGACAAGTTTAAAGGCAAAATAATAGACTATTACAAGATTTATGGGAGCTCTGGTGGCTTAGTGGTAAGGAGTTAAGTCGCTGATATAAAGCTTGTGGTTCAAATCCACTAGCTGCTCCACGGGAGAGTAACGGGCAGTGTCTTCCTGTGTGATTTACTGCCTCTGAACAGCCGCTGAGAGTCAGCGATGAGTTGGTTTTGATGTCACAACACATAACCACAACAAAATGGGATTTACAGTAAATGTGGGAAGCAAGACAGAATAACACAAAACTGGGAAGATGGGGCATTATAAGCAATTGATGATTTTGGATTTGTTACCAAAGCACAATATAACAGATCCTGACTGACAGAATAAGTAACCAAGAACCTAATCAAGTGTATTATATCAATATGAAGAAAGATATTAACAAAAGAGGAGTTGTCTGCATGTTAAAAATCAGAAAATAAGAATTCCAAATAGGAATCCAGCTGTTCAATTACTGCTGAGAGAGAGACACCATATCACTAAAGATATTTTATGTATCAAGTTATCATTGATGCATAATATTAGCAGCTATGATCAACCCTTTGTACTGGTTCCAACTTTAACTTATGCTTACTCTAACTTTCTGTACTAATTATATAAGTTGATATTACTATATTAATCATATATTTTACATAATTAATACTATATATTAACATTATTATATTATGAACAAGTTAAACACAAAAGCTGTCTTACTGAATATCAATTGCCAGAATAATGTTTTTTTTTGTTTTGTTTTTTCAGAATAATGTTTTAAGATTTACCTATGCTATAATCAGGAAAATACAAAACGAATGGCTCAAAGCATCCAGTAACTGGACGAAATTTTTCCCAAACAATTTCACTGAGAAAAATAACAGTCACATTTCTGTCAGTCTGAAAAAAAAAGGAAAAAGTAATTTTACAACATTGGGATATTCTTTCAAAGAAATACAGCAAAGAGTTAATATATAGAAAATTATTTGCATACTTCAAGGTCATATTTAGAAAATCCTGGCTGCATTTAGAAGGGGTCGTCATACTAGGGATACTGTAGCTGATGTTAGATGGATCTTAGCTGAAAGCAGGGAATACCAGAAGAATGTCTATCTGTGTTTCATTGATTATGCAAAGG
>NW_006399772.1:6944216-6948869 GCF_000299155.1 Elephantulus edwardii
GGTTTAGGTCTGTTGAACATAGGGTTGCTATGAGTTGCAGGCGACTCTATGGCACATAACAACAACAACAATCAAGAATCAAAAGCAAAAGAGTATCTCTCATTAAACAGCAATAGCAACTCGGAAAACAGGAAATACAACTTAAAGACATGAATTTTTTTTTACATCAATATAAAGTAAATCTGATGTCAAATAGTAATTTTTAAAAACCAACAAGTTTTATTATCTAGAATATTAAGATAGAACCAACATTTCAAAAGAACACATTTTGATGAATATTTAGAAATTTAAATTAGCATACCAAACAGAATAATACAAATGTAAACAGGCACAATCTATGTTAGCCTTCCACTGAATGGCCAAAAATACCCTTATTCAAGCTGATTAGACTTTATCTAAAAATTTCTATATTCTCCACACAAATTATAATTCTTTCCCTATTCTTTTTTTACATCCTCAAGTGGACAAAGCAGATAAAATAGCTATTTGGGTCTACAAATATTCTTAAGACAAATCTCATAAATAAATCACATTGTATTTTTACAGTGAGTTATAATTTCTCCACCTCTAAATCCTGTTTGATATCTTATACACAAATTTCTGGCTATAAAGTACAACTGAGTTCCATAAACTAATAATTTCACAGAAAATCTAGCATCTGTATAAAAGAAAGGAAAATATCTTCACTTTTAAATGCTTTTAAAACTCACTGATTTTTAAAAACTATTGAATTAATTTCTGTTAAAAGTTAAAAAAGTGTGCTCTAGACACAACTCTCATTACAAAGCATTGAAATGGTTTTTCTCTAAAATTATCTACTTCAAAAGCAGTAAGGAGCTACAATAAAAAAATTAAATCAGAGATAAATTCTGCATGGATTTTAATTTGGTCTTTCACCCGGAAGAACCATTGTGAAATACACAATGATCCCTATCACACAGGTTTCCTCTTCTTTAGATTGGGGGCTCTTGTGGTGTCATCCCAGCAGTATTAATCCTCGTAGTGATCTTCCGTCAAGTTTCTCAGACTGTAAACTTAATACTGTGGATGGATTTGGCTAGCAATGAGTTGTAGGCCAGAAGCCTCTTGTTAGAGCCTATGAAAGCCTGGCGCAAAGGCCTGGGGTTTTTTAAAATTCATCTGAGGCCCAAGGGCCAGTGTTAATTGTTTTTTAAATGAACATTCTCCTAAGTGCTCTGTCATTTTGCTGTGCTGAGGTTACCTGGGATTGCTGTAATACTAAACGGTATGCCACTGGTGTGTCAAATGTCATCACGGTTACACACAGTTGACATGTTTGGTGGAGCTCACAGATTAAGATAGGCGTGGAAGCAGGAGTGGCATCCACTTACTAAACAACATGTCTCTGGAAACTCTATGAATTTACAGAAAGGACAATAGATACAGAACAGAGTTCAGGTTGATGGTTTACAGGGTAGCTATGAGTCAGGCTCCACTCACGGCAGTTAACAACAACAATGTACTTCAGAGTAGAATTAAGTTCCACAGGGTTTTCAGTGGTTGTGACCTTAGGAAATAGGTCACCAGGCCTCTCTTTCAGCGCAATTTGAAGCACCACCCTTTCGCTTAGCAGCCACACATTTAAGCATGTGCACCACCCTCCAAATAAACAAAAACTAATAGCATTCTGCTAAATCTTTATTCATTTTATAATTATTGTAGGAGGAAATAGTCATAGTTCTTTTGAATTTGATATTCCTATACTATCTTGTGTCCATGAAGACTGAATTTTCTCATAAATTTCCTTTGGCCAGTCTAATGTAAAATCTGTTACTGATATACTATTTGGCTTTCTCCAGATGCATGTACACATTAATTCCACCTCGGTCCTTTTTTTTACTTGACCATGACAATTACAGTAGTATTAAACTTAGAGGCTTCAAGGCTGTCATGTGAACTGAAGAAGCAAACAAAATGAATCCACTCAATGCTGCTGAGCTTATTCCAACTCACAGTAGCCCTAAAGGACAGAGTAGAACAGTCCCATGTTGTTGTTGCTATGTGCTGTTGACTCATTGCAACCCAAGTTCAATTGCTCTGAAGCCTGCCCCATTCTGACCCAGTCTCACTGACTCTGATACACCAACCCCCAACTCCCCAGTTACTGTATCAATCCATCTCTTCCTCTCGTGTGCTATCCCTCCACCCATCCAAGCATGATGTCCTCCTCTAAGGACTGGTCCCTCCTGGCCATTTGTCCAAAGTATGTCAGACGGAGCTTCAATATCCTATCCTCCAGGGAAAAACTTGGTTTCTCCCTCTTTAAGACAGATTTATTTGTTTTCTTGGTAGTCCATGGTATGTTCAAGACTCTTCACCACTACCACAGCTCAAAGACACTGTTTCTTCCTTTGTCATCCTTAGTCACTGTCCAGCTATCTGATGAACAGCAAGTAATTGCAAAGACCATGGCCTGGGTCAGGTGCACTTTAGTCTCTAGACTGACAGTGTTGCTTCTTAATATCCTGAAGAGGTTCTGACAGATTTTCCCAGTGTAATTCATCTTTTGATTTCCTGACTGCTGGTGCCAAGAGTGTTGATAATGGAGCCCAGCAAGCTGTAATTGTTAACAACCTCAATCTCTTCTCCATTTATCACGGTGCTGCCAATTCACCTAGTGGTGAGAATCTTGGTCTTCTTGACATTAAGCTTCAATATATACTGAAGACTATAGTCCTTTTCCTTTTGCAGAAAGCCTTCAGATCCTCCTCAGTTTCAGCAAGCAAGGTTGTGTCATCTGCATAACATAGGTTGTTTATGAGTCTTCCTCATCAATAATCATCCCGCTCATAAAGTCCAGCTGCCCGAATGATCTGTTTTGCACAGACAAAGGTATGGGGACAAGACGCATCCTTGACAAACTCCTTTCCTGATTTTGAACCATGCAGCCTTTCTTGATCTGTTCTGAGGACTGCTTCCTGGTCTGAATTTAGGTTTCGCAAAGGATTCTCAAAGCTGTAAATCTTCATGGATGCAGACTGCTTCATTTCTCATTGGAATAGCTAGTGGGTTCAAACATTTCAGTGAGCCCTACTGCCCTACCAGAAGTCAGAGCTAATTCACAGAAATAACAATGACAGGTGGAGAGTCTGAGAAGCCTTCTGTTTTCTTTTTCAACTCTGTCTTAAGATATGTCTGCACATTCCTGTCACGTTTCTTGAAAAGCCTCCTACAATGATCTTTTTTGCTAACAGTTATTTATATATATGTAAAAATACACACACACACACACACACACACACATATACATATAAAAGAACCTGGGTGCACACAAGTACTGTGAATAATAAGAAAATAAGCAGTGGTAGATGTTCAGTAATGAGCACTTAATCTTTAAAATTCTTCTTGTGGTCAAGCTGGAACTGAATCATAGGTGAATTCCCACTGGGTTTCTGAGGCTGTAAATCGTATGGGAAATTATCCATCTTTGTAGCATTCAAAAGGCTAGAGAGAGGACTTTGCATCAGCAGTGCAATTCCCTATGTACAAAGTCAATCGAGCTTCCTAAAGTTTCATTACCACTTAGGGTTAGAAAAATCCTAATAAGTTTTAAAACTAGTAATGTTCAAGAAACTTTACCTAAAAGTAGTGAAAATGTACACAAAGTTTAAGGAAGCAATTGGTGTACAGATGGTAAAATACTATTTTCACTATGAAAGAAGTAAACTTTAAAAATGAAATAAAATCCCTTTCTTCTACTTTTATTTGGATTACTTACCAATTCTTGTAACCTAAGAAATCCAGGTAAAATATTTGCTTCCATGTCTCTTAGATATTCTGCTTTATCTAGAACCTTCAAAAAGAAATGCAATGTCAAAATTTACAAAGCTCTTTATAAAACTTTTACATAATATCCTGCACATCTAAAAGCATGAACTTAGGAAAACTGCCATATGTGAATTAATTTCTACATGTGCAGAACACGTCAACTAAGTCAAGCACAGGAATTTCATTCAAACTTTTAAACAGCAAAAGTCACAGCTTCACTGTAAAAGAACATTAAATGTATAGGAATACAACCAAAAGAGAGAATGGTTTAAGATATTCCATGACCAAAGGTCCTCATAAAATAAAACAATAATCATTTTTAAAATTTCATTTGATTTAAAAATGTGAAAAGTCTATAAAAGTACCATGTAATAATACAGATGGCCTAAAAAGAACCCCAAAATTGAGATAAAGTTACAAATTTGATAATGAAAAATTTTTATTTCATCACTTCAGCTGCATAATACATGCTATAACTAGGTTGATAATTGGTCATGTTAAGGAAGATTCCATTTTTCTTAAAAATTATGTGCTGGTATGTGTCAAGTCAACTCCAACTCCTAGCGACCGTATGTACAACAGCTCTAAACCCTGCTCTATCTTAACCCAATTTCATTGTTTACAACACATCTATGGAAAAATTTATGGAAAACAATGCAAAGAATGGAATCTATTAACAACAGCATATGCATGTGAAAGTTGGACAACGAATAAGGAAGATGTGATCTATTCAAATTATGCTGTTGGTGAAAAATATCGAATATACCGTAGACTATCAGCAGAAGAAAGAAATGTGTCTTAGAAGAAGCACAGCCATAATGCTGCTCAGAGGATGAAGAACCTTGGTCCTACACACTTTCTACA
>NW_006399772.1:6949634-6965238 GCF_000299155.1 Elephantulus edwardii
AAAAAAAAGAGCCCTGGAATTTTTATAAAAATACACTTAGACCTTAGAAAGAAATGCCACTGAAAATTTTAATAAGCAATAAAATTAAAATTCAGGCAATGTATTGTTTTCCGGAATAATCCGAATTGTTTTGTACCTGTTTTATAATTAACAGATAGCTTAAAACAATGTAGGAAGGTAATCATACTTAAAATATTTCCTCCCTAATTAGTTTAGACAAAACTAAGCTAAAATTATTTACTGCTAAAAAAACATAAATTTATCTACTATTTATTAGCATTATGCAATTTCTCCATCAATCGCTATTCAAATTCTTCTAATCCAAGAAAGACTAATTCAAGTAAATTGGTCCATACTTTCTATCCATTTTAATGTGAAACACAAAGCTGAAGCAGAAAATTAACAGTTCATTTTTCTGATTTGATATACTTCATCCATTATAAAGAATGATTTTACAGTCATCTCATAAATAATTCTTCTTCAAAAGCATTTATCAGATAACTAATATTCACAGAAGTAAAAACTTTAGTTCAGATCCAAGTATTTTTCTTAATCATTACAGTTTGTTATTATAATAGACTTTGTCTATTCAGTGATCTAGTAAACTCTGGGAGAACTCTAGAGGCCCAGTGAGCAAGGGTTTGTGCTGCCAATCCAAGGGCAGATCGTTTGAATCCACTAAATGTTCTGAGGGAGACAGCTGGACAACCTCCTCTTGTGTCTCTGTAACTCTACTGGAAGGTCATCTATGAATCAGTTCCAACACAACAGTAATGAATGAGTGTAATAGATGCTGGATTTGCAAGCTAGCTTTCTGACTGGAGAAAGTCTTGGTGGTGAGTATACATTATTTCTTAAGTATATAGACATAGTTCTAAAATTTCTCTAGACTAAGGCATCAGTAAACTTTCCACATTAAATGTTTAGTTTACTAACATCTTAGTGGACATCAACTTTGAACTGTCAGACCTGAAAAATGAATGGAGTTCTATTTTTCAAGACTATTTCCAGAATATGCATTTTCTGGCAGAACATAGACAGCTTTGAAGCTATTGCAGCCATATATGTAAGTGTGTGTATTTATATGTATTTTTTTTTAATATTTGTGTGTGTGTACATATATGTTGTTGTTTTTAAGTGCCGTCAAGTCATAGGCGACTCATAGCAACCCCCATGAACGAAAGTCCTTGACAGTGTGTGTGTGTGTGTGTGTGTGTATATAGCTCCAGAGTGCTAGAGAGCAATGATGTCAGTCGAAAGACTAAGGAGCACCTGATGCAGGCCATGGTCTTTGCAATTACTTGCGACACATCAGAAAGGTGGACAATGAATGACAGAAGGACGGATACCTTTGAGTTGTGATGTTGAAAGAGAGTACAGTGTATCTTGCATATACAAAACACACCATGGACTGCCAAGAGAATAAACAGGTTTGTCCTGGAGAAGGTGAAACCAAGTTGCTCCTTGTAGGCAAGGATTTCAAGCTCTGTTCAACATACTTTGGATATAGTCCCAGAAGGGACCAGTTCTTAGAGAAGAAATTCATGCTTGGAAGGATAGAGGAAAACCAAAGAAGAAGATAATCCTAGATGAGATGAACTGACACAGTGACTACGGATACGGGGTAGGTGTATCAGAGACAGTGAGACTGGCTCAGAATAGAGCAGGGTTCAGAGCTACAGCACACAGGGTTACTATGAGTTGCAGACAACTTGACAGCACCTAACAATATATATATGGATATACATTTTAACAAATACGCTATGTTGCTGTTAGGTGCTATTGAACTGAATACAACTCACAGTGACCCTATGAAGAACAGATCTGAACCCTATCCTATCCCGTGCCATCCTCATCATCTCTGACACACTTGAGCTCACAGTAGCAGTCAATCCATCCCCTTGATAGTCTTCCTCTCTTTCAGTGAACCTCCACCTTTCTGAGCATGATGTCCCGTTCCAAGGAAAAGCTGCTTCTAACAGCATATATATAAATACACAAACACACAGAGTTAATAATTATAGAACTATAAGTTAGCGTCTAAAATTCACATCATCAAAGCTTGACAATAAGAAGAGAAAGGAACCTTATACTCAATTCTGCAATAATGGTTACATAAAATATTTATCCTCGTGGGATGGGTTAGTTCATGCAGCACAACGCTCTCCAGTCCCTCCCAAGTTAGCTAATAATTTACAAAATCATTGCTCATGCGTGCTGCATAGTATTCCACTGTGTGAATGTACCATAATTTCTCAATCCATCTGTTTGTGCTTGGACATTTGGGCTGTTTCCATGTTCTTGTGATGGTGAATAATGCTTCTATGAATACTGATGTACAAATCTCCGTTTGTGCCTCAGTTCTCATTTTCTCAGGGTCTATTCCAAGGAGTAGAATAGCTGGGGTCATAAGGATCCGAGAGAGGTGGGAGAGGCTGGAAGCAGACAGATGAGGAAGTACAGAGGGAGGGGAAGGACTAATCATGGGGTTGTACAATTTGATGGATGGGGTAGTTGAGGGAAATGGAAAGAATTTGTCCTTGAAAACAATGTATTCAAATTTTGCAAATAAACTAATAGAAAATTTTTTAAAATAATAAAATTTAAGAGACAAACTAATTAATGAATCCTGGAAAACAGAATTTATAGTCTAATGTACCCACTTAAGGTATTCCACTAAGAATAACACTGATAAATTGCAATGACCCAAGAATTGAAATAACTAATTACTAAAGAGATTAAATCTGTAATACAGAACTCTTGGAGAATCTTAAAAAAAAAGAGAGAAAAAGGAAGAGGTACTCAATGAGGATTCAAAAAACAGGAAAAAAACTACCCAAAATTTCTGAGATATAAACCTACAAATATTAAGAAGCTAAATAAATCCTAAACAGGATAAATACATATAAATTCATACCAAAGTACAACAGAATCAAATTCCTGCACACAAAAGGAAAAACAAAATCTTGAAAAAAGCAGAGAAAAAGGACATTTTATCAACAGGGCAAAAAATAAAAGACTGACAGTACCTCTCATAAAAAACCAGTGATGCCAGGATTATGAAACACCATTCTCAGTCTAGAATTTTGCACATAGGGAAAACATCCTTCTCTGGCACCAGCAGATCAATCCTAAAGCCATCCTCTTTCCAATCCCCAGCTACTATCTGAGAGCTGGACAATGAATAAAGACGACAAAAGAAGAATCCATGTCTTTAAGCTGTGGTGATGAAGTAGAGTAGAGTACATCCCATGGACCGCCAAAAGAACAATGTCTTGGACAGAATGCAGCCAGAGTGCTCCGTAGAGGCAAGGATAGTGAACATGGACATGGTGAAGCTGCTACCTGAGCAGAGCAAGGAGAACACTGCATAGTTTAAAATAAGGCATATGTCAAGGTTATATCCCTTCTCCATACCTATCCAATCTGTACACTGAACAAATCGTTTGAGAAGCAATAGACGCTATAAAGAAGAATGTGGCATCAAAACTCATCAACAATCTGCATTATGTATATGACACAACCTTGCTTGCTGAAACTGAGGAAAACGTGAAACTTCTGTGTAGTGCAGAAGACCAACAAATAAAGCCTTCAATATGGATTATATATCAACATTAAGAAGACAGAAATTCTCACAATGGACCAATAAGCATGCCAGATGGAGGAAAAAAGGACACTGTCAATGACTTTATCTTGCTTGGATCCACTATCAACACCCTTCGTATCAGCAGTCAGGAGATTAGGAGACTCAGCATATTGGGTATGTCCTCTGTCATGGATTTCTCCAAATCACTGAGGAACAATCATGTCTGTTTGAAGGACAGTGGCCTGATTCAAGTCATGATCTTTTGCATCACTGGAAATGCATCTGAGAAGGAGACAATGAATAAGGATGACAGAAGAACTGATGTCTTCAAACTGCAGTGCTGAAGAAGAGAACTGAGTATCTTGTAGACTGTCAACAGAACTGTCTTGGAGATAGTGCAGCCAGAGTCGTCCTTGGAGACAAAGATGATAAAGCTCCATCTCACATACTTTGGGCATCTTACTACAAAGAGGTTTTTCCTTGGAGTGGGACATCATGTTTGGAAAAATGAAGAGTCAGCAAAAGAGAGACAGACTAACATGATGGATTGACACAATGACTGCAGCAGTGGTCACAAGTGTGTTAGCTATGATGAGGATGACAAAGGACAGGACACGGTTCAGGTCTGTTGTTCACAGAGCCATTGAGTCATATTTGACTCAACAGCAACTAACAACAACAACAACAACAACAATATTACTTGGAAAGGGATATCATTCTTAGAAAGGTGTAAGGTGACCAAAAGAGAGAATCTCAACAAAATGGACTGACAAAGTGCCTGCAGCAATGGGCTAAAGCATGTTACAGAGGAGGAAGACGATGCAGGACAGGACAGGGTTCAGATCTGTTTTTCAGAGTTGCTATGAACTGTACTCAGCTCAACGGCACGTAACAACAACAGTAGCAGTTGGAATCCCACATTAGGTCTCGGGAGAATGACTGATGACTGTTCCCATGAAGATCACAGCTCAGAAAACCCTATAGGGCACTTCTATTCTTTAACAATGGGACGCTATGGTTTGCAATCAACTCAACAGCACCCAACAGCAATATACTGAATAAATAACCATACTAGTAGATAAATGCTGATCTCTACTGCAACTACCAAAAAAGAGCACCACTAAACCTATGACAAGAGATAAAACTCAAATGTACTACAGATAAATCAAATGGAATTTTAAAAATTGTTAAGTAATCTACAAAAAGGCTCCTATGGGAAATGCAGGACTAAGTTCCTACAAGCCTCTGGTCACAATATTTTCACCAATCAGTCAATATATAACCTTGTTCTGTAAGTGATTTTGTTCAAATATATTTTAACACATATTGTTAATTCACTGACTTTGAACTAATGACCCTCAGCATTTGAACACATGCCTGAATGAAACTTATCTAACAAACCTTTTCTCCATAAGACAACCCAGCTTTCTTGCACTAGACTTGCAGCATATAAGCACCAGATTATCAACAACAAAAAAGCATAAAATGAGAAAAACATGTTACTAAATGGGCTGTGAAGATGACACTTGTTTACAGCATGAGATATGAAACAAGGCAGAGTGTCACCACTTTCAATGACAGCTAGAAAAGACTAAAATTTTTCACCACTGTGTGCTTATGTTCATATGACCACAAAACTTAAAACTTTGTGTTATAAGTAGTTAGCGAGTAAGTAAATTAGCAAACACAGACTCTACAAATAAAATTCACTTTCACTATGACACAAATGACAAGTCTGACTGTGGCAGTGTCTTCATTCCTTTCTGCATCTTCTGACCCAAATTTCCCCATGTGAACAGTCGCAACAGCCTCCTAATCATTCTTCTGGTCTTCAGTTTTTCACCCCCACCTAATGAATATATTCACCAGGCTTTCTGAGTAATCTTCATAAGCACATGCGTCCTTCTAGAACCTCTACTACCTCCTCTAAATGCTTAAGAAATAAAATAGGATGTGCTAATAGAGTTGTTTTCCAGAGCTCTGTGAAATGGCCCCAAATTACCTTTCTAGTCTTCTCCTTTTGTACTTTATAATCCACTAAAACTAGATTATTTGGCATTTCCTGGACTCAATTCCCAACTTCATGCCTTTATTTATATAATCCCTTCCATCTGAAATGTCTTTTCTGTTTCTTTCTATAAAACCCTAGCCCTTCTTTATTCTTTAAGCTTATCTCAAATGCTATCACCTCATGAAGTTATCCCACTTGATCTTCAGTTAGTCCTGTGTATCATGGCTATCATCCCATCACACTCTACGCGGAATTTTACGTGAGCGTATGTCATAAATGTTCCTGAAGCCCCTTTTGGATAAGGCCTACATCTGGTAATATTTTTGCATCCTAACAGCAGCTTACCGCAAGTGTACTGTACATAATGGATGTTAAAAGAAAAAAAAAGCAGAGATACTGAGCTAATGAACAAATCTTTAGAAACAAGAGATAATATAACTAAACTACTTACGATATATACAGTCTGATTCTTGAGATTGTCAGTGTTGGTTATTTGTTTAAACAGCCGGACAAAGTCATTAAATGTATCGCAGGTTACTTGAGTAGAGTATCCACCTTCTGAAGAACTAAGAAGACTCAACTTGTTCAAAATTTGTTCCAAAAGTAGCCTTAAGGTAAAACATTCAACACAATTCACAAAAACATGTGGGAGCTGAAAATAAAAACCAGAAAGTATTAACAGAAAAGAAAGTACACATAAATGTTAACGGCTATGCTGGACATCCTCCTTTCTAAACTTGCTAAACTTAGAGCCCATCGGTCTCTAACCTCTGTGCCCCTGGAAACTGAACTCTACAGACTCCATCACCTCAACTCTTTTACCTTCTGATTTTGACTAGACTCAGCCAAGAGGCAAAACCAGCCAGAACCTAAGGAAGAGTGGAGGGAGAGAGTTGATATTGACTCCTCTGACTCTGGTTTGCCTGTGGTGTTCTACCAGCCTCTCTTCTAAGATGATTCTCGATGGGTTTGAGGTACAGTCCTTTAGGTCTCCAAGAGGTAAAGGCTTCCTACTATTGTTAGCTGGTGCCCTGGCACCTTCCCATCTTTACTAGCTCCCTAATGCCTTCTCAACCCTTGTAAAAGTGCCCCTTCATTAAACTTATTCCAATTATCCTTCTGAGTTTGCCATTTGTTTCCTACAGGGACTCACATTTGCGTCTCACTCTAATTGAATTTGTCCATGTCAATAATGTTCAACAGGCAAAAGTTATTCATATTCTAATTTAAAAAAAAACGCAAGCACATTTGAATCTTAAAATTCTTACTGAGAATGTAGTAATTTTAAGATAACATTTTTAATGGATAAACAAAATCAAGATCAAAAAAGGAATTCAAGAGCGAGAAACTACATTAATAGTATAAGGCTATTACTATATTATACTTATTTAGGTGCTTTTGCTAGCATTTGACTTCCCCACCCTCCCTATCCCATCCTTTATAAACCAAAGGATAAAAGATCTCAGTCATGAATAAGAATCTTGCTTACTATATTCATGCTAGGCATGACCTTTAATAAAAAGTGTTAGGGGACATTTTTGTGTACCTGTACCACAAATAGTGATAATTATCATTTATTATGCTGGATAAGCAGCAGCAAAAATTGTTAGGTGCTCAAAATGGAATATAGCCACTAAATATAGAATGTCCTTACAGAGTTCACATTATTTTATTCAACAAATATTTCTTTAGGAACTTCACGTAGTGTATTCTCAAATGCAAATGCCTGTGCTAGGCTGGCACAGAGTCTAAGCATCTGAGTTTTTAAAATGTATATTTGATTTTGAAGATCTAACACTGAAATCTGCAAGCACCATGCCTGGCAGTGAGGATAATCTCAAGCAATTTACAATCAAGAGGCAGGAAAAAGACAAATACAAAGTCAGAGCAGAGACAATGTTGTGTCATAATAGAATTCAAGATGCAGAGTTTGCACAATAGAGGGGCATCTAATGTTGTGGACTCAGGAAAAGATTCCCAGAGTATAAAGAAGAAGAAAAAAATCTGGTAAAATGAATGAGCATTTACCAAATAATAGCTACTGGGGAAAAGTGGGTTATAGATAAGAGACTGGTACAGAAACACAAGAAAGAAACAATGGTAAATAAAACAAAGATGGTAGTAGTAATTCTAATTAAACTATAATTTATTTAACTAAATGGAAAGAGATTTCTCATCTTTCTCACGGAGCCACTCGCTGGTGGATCCCAACCAGCGCAGAAGTGCCGCCTTTGGGTTAGGAGCGCAACGTCCACGGACTAAGCCATCAGAGCTTCCCTCTGTGTGCTCACGGCCTTGATGAGCAGAGGAGTAAAGAGATGAGAACAACAGTATGAATAGTATGAAAAGATGGAGAACAGTATGAACTGCAAGACTAGATACCAAGATAGCTTGGTTTTATCCTTGTAGGCTTTCAGAATTATCAGTATCAATAATGTAAATGAAGAAATGAAAAAAAATAATTTTAATATAACTTATATTAAAAATTCTTTGGAGATATTTTTTAACATATGTTAAAAATAACCTATGTTAAGATATATGGAGCTTTCTTCTCAAATATCAAATATTATCCCAAATATTATCAGCCATTATCAGTGAAAATTAGGGAGAAGGAAATGTGATTGAACTTAACCAATGACATTCCAACATTTAGGACAATGTTATCCATTCATTTCTTTTGAGGGCTACAGACTCTAGAGGTATTCAAAGAAAAGTTGGACAGCTATGTTTTATGTAGTAGACAGATCTACCTTCAGAAAACTGTGAACTGGCCTAGAAAATTTCCCAGTTTGAGTGAAAAATCAATTAAAATTGTTGGGGTCATTCTTACCTCTAAGCTTTTCAACAAAGTCTGTGTTACATAGGTTTTTCCACTTGCTGTATGTCCATAAATGAAGATGGATGGAAAGCTGAAATGGTGTCTCTAGCATAAAAACATAAAGTATCAGTGTCATAAAAACCAGAAATTCAACAACACATGTGACCAAGTTTAACATAAATAAAATTATTCAATCCTAATTATTTCAGCAATGAGCATTCAGTAAATTCATCATTACACTATGAAATTACTGAATTCAACCCTAAATACTTTCTGCTGCACATTTAACATTTTAGTAGTCATATTTCACAGTTTTATTACACAGATTACCATGGATTTAATTCAACTCTTGAAAGCTGTGTTAAACATTTAAAACTTCTGTTAAGTTCTATTTCACATATTTATTATATAGATTACTGACACAGTGACTAAATATAGCTGCTTCCTGAGAAGTGGACAGTTTAAACCCACCAGCCACTGCATGAAAGACCCGTCGGTCTGCTTCTGTAAAAACCCTTTCCACCCAGTGCCATCAGCTAATTCCAATTCACTGTGCCCCTCCATTTGGTTTCCAAAGCTGTACATTTTAATGGAAGGAGTGTCCACCTTCCTGGTGAATGTGAATCACTAACCTTTTAATTAGCAGTAAAACATCCTACACACTACATCCCTAGAAATCTCTTCTCCATAAAGATTTCAGCTGTGGAAATTTCACAGGGCAGTTCTATCCTATCCTATAGGATCACAAGGAATCTGACAGAATCCATGCTACAATCTGGCAACAAGGTTTGGTCTCTCTTCTCTGTCCCCTCTTCCCCCCATCCCGTGTTCCCCCCCTTGCTTCTTTCTCTCTCTTGCGGCTGGGGAGTCAGATCTGCTGGCACATTCAAACTGCCAGCGAGGATGAGTGGTTCGGTTAGCAGTACAACTCCCTGTGGACTATGCCAGCAGATCTCCGTTTCTGGTATACATTACTATATATCATAACTGTATATTCTACTATTGTATAAGAAGCCCTGTTAACACAAATAAAGAGTGATAGTTAAGCACGTATCTAACAGAAAGGTCTAGCAGAGATGCTACAAAAATGCTTCGGTGAAGACTGCAACCTTGGACACTCCATGGGATAGCTTTCCTTTGCTCTATTCGGTATGAGTCAGAATTGAGTCAACAACAATGGGTATGATTTTATTGTACAGATTAACATCTACAAAGCCTGTATCTTCAACTTTCTAAGAAACTGAAGGGAGTTTTCATGATAAACTTGATGACCTGGAGTCTCTGGCTACGGCAAAGGTTTAACAGGCACGGCTACTAAACAAAAGGATGGAGGTTCATTGCCAGGTGCTTCCGAAGGCATGGCTATCTACTTGTGAAAAATTAGCCATTAAACACTTTATGGAAGTCTACTTTGAAACATACATAGGTTTAAACATGATTATTAACATGATTTTAGTAACAACATAAGTTTAAAATATGTTTCACTGTTAGGTTAATACTGTTAACTATCCTTGAGTTATTTCCAAGTGACAGTGTACAGAACTGCTCTTGGGTTTTCAAGGCTGTGACCTTTCAGAAGCAGATTCCCCTGTTTCCAATCCAATCTGGGAGAGTAAGAACTACTAACTTTTAGCTAACAGTTGAGAGCTATGTTTCTATTACCTATGGACCTTAAATCAGTACTTACATTTCTCATCAAGTTAGACCTTATCCTCAGGGTTTGAGGCTACACAGGCCACTTTCCATCTTTCTCCCTCACAGTGGATTTGGACCACCAGAGACTCAACCTTTGCACTAACATGGCAATTCCCTACAGATTATACCACCAGAGCTCCTTCAAGTCAGCACGACTTATCCCGATTTGCCAATACACCCACTCCTCAGTTACCAACATGGTTAGGTCTATATGGCCAAGTTATATGATCACATTATGGTAAAGTTGAGGGCCGTGACCCATCTTCACAGTCAATGTCCTGTTCCTTCTGTCAAATCTTCTCAGTACATCTTGGAATGCACATAGCACAAAAAGACCCCCTTCTCATCCTCCTGGGTCATGGTCAGGTTTTCTACCCTGGGTCGGGACCTTGCTCATCTTGTGTGCCCCATCTCCCACTGTGGGTGCATGCAGTATTCTTCACTCCAGCCCCACAACCCATCTCCCCTGTTACCAATCTCTCCCCACAACCTCCTGGGCTTCTTCTGGTCCTTACTGGCTTCTCCCTATCTGCCCAAGATACCCTCCATGGCCAGACCAACATTACAGACCAAAGGATAAAGTATCCTGTAGCTGGTTGGCCACTATTTCTTAGTGGTCCAGCTGTCTTTGGAAACTGCATATTTCATTTATGTCCTAAGATGCAGCCAAGTTAAGACTAGGTCATTGGGGGAGGGGGCACACTGGTGGAACATCTGAGAATTTTTTCAAAGTGGTAAAAAATAGGAAACATCAAATAATGAGATTATCTGGTAAGAAGGAAGCAGGCCTATTATTTTTTCAGGATCACATCCGGTAGAGTAACCTGGAAAGGAATGCACGGTACACACATCCAGGCAAAAGCTTCCATAAGGTACAAGCGACAGTTGTTGACCTTCAACTTCCCTAATGCAATCCCTTTAGGAGGGACATGGTATCTTCCACTAATAATCTCACAAGTCACCTCAGACTGCCTGCTCATCACTTCAAGTCAGGTGACTGAAGTACTTAATAAAGCAAACCACAGGATGGAAGGGACCCTTGGGTGTGTATGGAGGTGGGTAATCACCGTGACTCGAAACTTATTTATCCTCCTTACAGATCAGATCAGATCTGTGGCCCATTCCAAAAAAAGCATCACCAAAGGGACTGCAGATGGAGGTGAGTGCTGCCTCTATCTATGGAAAGGGTTCCCCAGCTGGATTTATCCTGAGAAAACACTTAACCTCACCTGTTTTCAACCGAACTATCAGAAGAGAAGTACACTAGACCTCTTCAGGACTTTGACATTCTGGAAAATGACGAACTTTTAAAACCAAAGCACGGCGTGGGGCCCTCGCTGTTCTTATAAATGGCCTCTGTATGCCTGACCTCCATCAACCACATCACTGAAACGTGTTAACTTAGGTCTATTTTAATAAATAACATCCCGCAAAAAGACTTGTACTAGAAGACCCTTTTCAATTGGGATAAGAGACTAAGCAACTACAAGCGATTTTGAATTAGCTCCATCGCAATGGTGTGGGATGTGTACGAGTATGTCCTGGGACGGTGCCCTACAGACCGGGGTTTAAAAGGGCAATAATCAGAAATCACTTGGATCAAAGATTGATTATCAATCTTAATGCATACACTAACGACCCTACCTTAACGCAATAGATAGTCTACTACCCCAAGTCAACACAGGGGGGGTGGGAAATGGGACACGCAGCAAGACCTTGGGAACGTTTGCCTCTAGATATGGAAGAGTCTGATCACAATACCTCTCCAAACAGAGACTGCAAGGTGGACACTTGGGACTCACGACAAAGCACCAGGTTCTCCACGGGAGGCATCCTGGCGGGCACCGCGGGAAGGCACACACCCAGAAGCCAGACAGCGTCCAAAAAGACCACCTCCCGCCACTCCGCGGCCACCTCTCCCGCCGGAAACCGGATTCGCCGAGCCGCGGGAGGAGCCCGCGCGACTGTGCGTCGGCGTGACGTCAGCGCGTACGAGGCACGTCGCGACGGCTCGAGGCGCCCATAGGCTGTACTAAACACTTCCCTCCCTATTTTTTTCCGCTAGGGGGCCTCGCGGGAAAGTGCCGCTTGGCTGTGGAGTTTCTAACAGAAGTTTTTCCTTCGCTGTTACAGAGCTTGATGCAAGCGACGTACAACAAAAAGTGGCTGAAAAGAAATAAAAGAACCCTCTGGTCTCCCAGATAGCCACCAATCTATGGCTCTCAGTTTTTCTCGCTTGGAGACTTCTAATTTAGAAACCCTGGTAGCTTGAAAAAAGATCGTTCAAAAACACTTGATTTTACCACTATACCATATTAAAAAGGGATTCCAAATTACAATCTAAATTATGAGGATGAAAACTGTGAAAAGAAACTCACGAAGGAAAGCATTTTGCTTTTTTTACTGAGATAATTTTTGTTTTGCTAGTGATGGAATAAAGACATAAAGGAGAAAGACAGGGTTTGTTGATTTTTGTTATTTTTTATAGAAGAATAGTGAGTTTGTCATATTGTATTTGAGGTATCTGTAGGATAACCAGAAGTAGAAGTCTTGTAAAAATAGGTTTGAGGTATTGCCTATCTTTCTCACATAGGTGACTGGTCTATTAGAATTTCTTATCTTTTGCCTCACAACACAAATTCTTATCACTAAGCTGCCAGAGCTCAAGTACTGCTGAGATTCTTTTCCCACAGAAACAATGTCTTTAAGAAATATTCCTCAAGAAGTTTACTAGATTCTTGTAAATGTATTTCAGTAGTTACAGATCTTGCTTACTTGCTGTGTGTCTTTGAGTCTTGATCAGAGTACAACTGCCCGTAAAGAGGGTTTCACAGACTGTAGTTTTTCTGAGAATAGATCACTAGGTGTTTTGTTCTACAAAACCCAAAACTGAGTGGGTTGAAACATTTGAGTGGGTTAGCTGCTGAACACAATTATTAAAATGCAAGTTTTGGTTGGTTTTTTAAAAGAACATTAATTTTTTTGTTATGAATTGTTGCAGTTTCTCCCCCACTCGCCCCTACAATGCACCACTTGTTCTACATTGTTCTCATACATATAATGTGTAATCATATATTCCTTTCAGTCAGTTCTTCCCCTCATCTCTTCAAATGTGTTCATTCTCTATCTGCACTTTCCCCATTCCTTTCCCAAGCCCCTCCATGTCTCTCCCATTTTATAACAGCAGTGTTATGCAGTATTTGTCCTTTTGTGACTGAGATATTTCACTTAGGATAATGTCCTCAAGGCTTCACCATGCTGTGTAATGTTTTACTATTTCATTGTTTTTTTTCAATGCTGCATAGTATTCCATTGTGTGACTACATCATACTTTTTCCATCCATTCATTTTTTGATGGGTACTTGGGCTGCTTCCATCTCTTTACTATTACAAATAGTTGTGGGATTATAGAATAGTACTGAATGTATGTACATGGACTGTCAAAAGAACAGCTAAGTCTGTCTTGGAGAAAATGTAATCAGAGTGCTCCTTTATGTCTTTAAACTAGTACCATATGCACTACTAGAATTTTTGATAATGTAACTCTGATAAGAATGTTGTTATATGCAGTCTGACTCACAGCAACCCAATGAACAATGATCTGAACCTTGCCCTATCTTATGCCATCCTTACCATCTCTGATATACTTGAGTCCATTGTTAGTCACCATATCCATCTGTCTTGTTGAGGTTCTTCCTCTTTTTCACTGACCTTTCCAAGCATGATACCTTTTCCCAAATGCCCTCTTCTTGCAACTTGTCCAAAGTATTTGAAACAAACTTTTGTTGGGTTTTTGTTAATTTGGTCACCAACTAGATTAAATATCTAGACTTATCTCTTTTTTCATTCATTCATTCATTCATGATTTCTGGAGGGCCTATCATGCTGGAAAAACCCTGCTGGGCTGTACATGGTCAGGTGCTAATCAGATATTTAGTGGTTTGAATCCACTAGCCAGTGGCCTACTTGTAAAAAGCTGTACTACAATCCCAAAGGCAAGTGGTTCAAGTCCACCAGCTACTCCGTGGGAGAAGGATGGGCTACTTTCTCCCATATAATTTCTTGCCTTTGACAACCAATTGGAGTGATGGGTCAGTTCTGACAACAACAACAACCACTTTCTAAGACAGAGATGGACAATCCTCTTCTGAGAAGATTTAGAGTCTTGGAAACCTGATGGAGGATCTTGAGTTGGAACCTAGGCAGTTGCACTGTTAACTCAAAGGCCACATCTCTCTGGAAAGATGGGCAATTTACAGCCTCAGCAGATCAGTGAGAAGTGTTGGTTCTAACTCCATTGCAATGAGAAAGAGAGAGGAGATAAAGTGAGAAACAGGAAGCAAGTAAGAAGTGAAGAGCAGTGAAGGAAATAAAAACAAAATAAAGCAAACCCCCTCAAATTAGTTAGCTCATAAAGTTGACATTTTTAGATCTCCAGAAACAAATTACCTCCATTCACAATGAACTTCAGAACTCTGTCCATTAGAATGCAAGCACCGCAATAGAAGGCAGGAATTATTGTTCGTTTTGTTCAGTGCTGTATCACTAGCTGCTAGACTAGTATTTAGTACAAATAAAAGGATCAGCAAACATTTCTCAATGAATTAATGAACAAAAATGTGATTAAAGCAAAGCATAGAACATGATAAATGCCCTACAAATAGTATTGTTATTGTTTTATTGATAAGTTCACTTGGCTACAATCAAATTTCCAATTCTTGACTCGCTGCTTTAAAGCAAAGTACTTTTCCCTCATTTTAAATATAATTAATGAAATAATAATCAGATATTATCTGCACACTTGGTCCTCCACTGATAAGTTTTCTTTTTATGAAACTGTTGTGTAATTCAAATAGTGACTACTCTTGGTGAACCACATTTGGGCTCTGGTGGCCTCGTGGTAAGAAGCCACATTGCAATCCAAAAGGCATACAGTTCGAATCTACCAGCTGCTCCATGGGAGAAGGATGGGCAATCTCCTCCCATGCCATTTACTGCCTCTGAAAACCTGCTGGAGGGTCAGCTATGGATCAGTTCCAACATAATGACACAAAACAAGAACAACCTGAGTGAGAAGGGAGGAAAGGCGTGTCTCCGGTCATATATCTGAGGTGATTAGCAGTGAGAATGTCCAAGTACAACTTCCCTTATTTGGAATGTTTAGAGTGAGCTTCTCTACCATCTCCTAGAAATTGTTGTTATTGTTGTTATGTGCCATCGAGTCGTTTTTGACTCATAGCGACCCTATGCACAACAGCCCTAAACCCTGCTCTATGCTGCGCCAACCTCACTGCCTCTGACACATCCATCCCTATTACCCCAGTCACCGAATCAATCCACCTCATAGAGGGTCTTCCCCTCCTGCGCTGTCCCTTCACCCTCCCAAGCATGATGTCCCTCTCCAAGGACCCGTCCCTCCTTGCAACGTGTCCAAAGTATGTCAGATGAAGCCCCAGAATCCTTGCCTCCAAGGAGTAGCTTGGTTTAATCCTCT
>NW_006399772.1:6966468-6968001 GCF_000299155.1 Elephantulus edwardii
TATGTTATTTCTTTAAATTCCTCTGTATCTGCCAATTCCTTTCTATATAATAACTCAGTATATTCCTTCCATCTTCTTTTAATACTTCCTAGAAATACTATAAATAAATATTAAGCAAAAATTCACAGGACCAAGACATCTGGTATTTTCTTTTGCTTCCCCCCCCCCTTCTTTTATTATTTCTTGGGAGCAGGACAGTCAGATCTTGAAGTCTTCTGGTACCCTTTCATCAAGTTTGTATTTTTCTCAGATGAAGGCAGAATTCTTACATGACAAATTCCTACCAATTTTGTCAAGGAGGTACAAGTTTTTAAAGACTCCCTGAGATTCCCTGCTTTGTGAGTGCCCTAATCACGCGGCGATGCTGCCTATTAATAACCCGACACCAGGAGGAGCCAGTGAGGAGAATAAACAGGTTTGAAAGTAGCAGGATGGAGAGTTTGGGTGAAGACCACGCTACGGGATAGTCTTGAGGGGTGACATAAAAATGATAGTCTGCAACTTTTTTAAAAATAAATTTTAATGAAAGGTTATAGAGACCTTGGATTTCCATTCATTTATTGTTTCACTTTTCTCCCTGCCCAACTCCCCCATAGTCTGCAAATTTTTTGTGTGATATTTCAGCATAGATCTTATTTTTATGAAAATATCTCCATAGTTAGGTATAATAAAACATTTTTCATAAGGTTAGTATCATTATACCTACAAGGCTAAAACTTTAACTCACTTTTGGAACCTTCTAAAATGTTCATTGGAAGCAGGAGCGGCATCCACATCCAAAATGGCTTGCCTCTGGAAACTCTGTACGAACAGTGCTCAGGCTGTTCGTTCATAGGGTCGCTATGAGTCGTCTATGACTCGACGGCATTAAACAACAACAGCCACAAAATGCTCATGTCAGAGCTATCGTTATTATATAAATATAATGAAACTTTGAGTCAACGTCTTTTTCTGCTACAAGCCTGTGCAGCAGTTTTCCTTGTTCCTGGTGTTTTCATAAAAGAGCTGTGGTGGCATGATATATAATTGGTTGAACTGCTAACTGAAGGACTGATAATTCAAATGCACCAGCAACTCCTTGGAGATAGATGGATAGTCTTAGCCTGTAAAATTTACAGCCTCTGAAACCCAGTGGAGGTCCGTGATGGGTTGGAATAAATTCAATGGCAGTGGGTGTCTGGGTTGGTGGGCAGTGGGGTGATGTTTTTCTAGTCACTGACTTTGTCAAATTTTCTGGAGTTTTAGCTAAATGCTTTTGTATTGTGACATTTCCTAATTGTAAATGTGTAACCGTAAATGGAATAGTAACTGTAACGATGGGCTCAGGAGTATCAGAGATGGTGAAGATGATGCCGAATAGGACAAGGTTCAGATCTATTATTTATAGAGTTGCCATAAGCAGTAGGCAACTGGATGGCCCCTAACAACAACAGCTATCTGTGAACGTATATCAGTAATTTTAAAAAAATTGTTGTTGTTAATTCAGTGCAATCCCAATACAAATACAAATTCCATTCTTCAACAAGATGGGAA
>NW_006399772.1:6971211-7032480 GCF_000299155.1 Elephantulus edwardii
TGGGGGGAGGGAGTGTATAACAATGAAAGAATTTTTCTTTTACTTTTCAAAGAGAAGAGCAAACTGGGGAGGGGATGTGGGCAGGGAGAAAAGTGCAACAATGAATGAATGGAAATCTAAAGTGTCTGTAAACTTTCATTAAAATTAATGATAATTAAAAAATTGTTGCTGCTGACTGCCTTCAAGTCGAGTATGACTCATAGCGACCCTATAGCCTCTAACTATCATCATTTATCAAAGTTCATAGAGTTTCCAGAGGCATATTTTTTAGGAAGTGGATGCCATTCCTGCTTCTGATAACATTTTATTTTAATTGTGATTGTAACGAAAGTTTACAGAGAAGTTAGATTTTCATTCATTCATTGCTGCACATTTTACCACCTCTCCCTCCCTCAGTGTTATTTTTAATATTTATTCACTGTACAATTACCTACCTGCTCCCCCAGTCCTCTTTGCAATGATATACCTCTTATCCTGGGCTGTTGTTATACATATAATTCTTTTTAGACAGTTCTTTTTATCAGTGATTTTTTAAAAATGAAGTAGTAACTAAAGGAAGAAGAGGAGAAAAAGTTTAAAAGTCTTCCACTCAGTTCCTAATAATGTTGTAAGTAATAATGTAATTTAATGTGGGAAGATTTTACAAAGCATTTTTCTTATTCATTTCATATAATCTAAGAAATATTGCATTTATGCAATTTAAAACTGTATTTGTCACATATTATTCTAGATTTAAAGCCCTTTAATAAACATTACTAAGGATTCTGCAAGGAGTTTGAGTGGTGTAGTCCTTAGGGAGTTAACTGCTAATCCAAAGACGAAGCCTCTCTGGCAGTTCAAGTTCACCAGCAGCTCCAAGGGAGAAAAAAGGGCAGTCTCTTCCCTTGCAAGTTATGGCCTCCGAGCCTCGTGGAGCAGTGAGTCGGTTCTGCTGCGATAGTAATGACTTTGACTTTTGAAGAATTCTATATGGTCTGGCACTGAAGGAAGTCTTTCACTAGCGGTTGGGGATAATCTAGGGAATACCATTATTTGAGAACTATTTAGATGATAAAATTGATAGATATGTTTGGTTATGGAGAAGAAAAAAACAAGGAATGCAAAGACCAGGGCTAACAGGAGGAGTGACTAGAAAAGGAAACTGAAACTCTCTCAGGAACTTTCAGACCTTGAGGGGCCTGGAAGACATTCAAAATGAGGTGCTGAGTTGGATAAGTGGTTCTGGAGCTCAGAAAAACTACATCCCAAGCTGAATATCCTGATAGGAAAGTCATTAACTTTTAGACAGCTGTTAAATTCATAGTCCTTAAAGTCATTCAAGGAGAATGGACAGAATTAGGAGATAACAGAAGGGGAAAGATGGAAACCTGATGCATCATAAACATTTATTGCTATAGTTATGTGTTGTCCAGTCAACCACAACTCATAGCAACCTATGCTCCCAACCCTGCTCTATCCTGAGCCAGTTCCACTGTCTCTGACACACCTATCCCCATTACTCCAGCTACTGTGTTACTCCATCTCATCCTGAGGCTTCCTCTTCTGCACTGTCCTTCTACTCTTGCAAGCATGATACCCTTCTCCAAAGACCATGCCTAAAGTTTGTGAGACAGAACTTCAGAATCCTTACCTCCAAGGATCAGCTTGGATTCAACCTCTCTAGGACAGACCTGTTTGTTCTCTTGACAGTCCACAGAATGTTCATTACTTTTCTTCAGCACCACAACTCAAAGGCATTGATTCTTCTTACATCATCTTTGTTCATTGTCCAGCTCTCTGATGCACAGCTAGTGACTGTGAAGACCATGGCCTGGATGAGGAACACCTTAGTCTCTAGACTGACATCCTTGCTCTTCAGCACTCAGAAGAGGTCCTTGACACCAAATTTTCTAAAATTTTTCATCTTTTGATTTTCTCAATGTGAAGTGAAGAGATTGAGAAACCCGAAGAGAGATTGCAGGGAAACTAGGAATAAGGAAAATGATGTGGAAACTAAGAGAGTGTCAAGAAAAAGAAAATTGTCAACAATGTCAAATCGCCCAGAGTGTCAAATATAATTACATATGGGATTACTGGGATTATTTCTGTACTGCAGACTAATTTTTCTAACAAGTTACTGTGATTTTTTTTGTTAACTATAGATCTGTACTACAGTATAAAATTGTTACAGCTAAAACGAAAACCTAAAATATTTATAATATAGCCCTTACACTGTGTAGGCACACCATAGTTTATTGAACCAATTGCCAACCAAGCATTAAAGTGTTTACCATTTTGGCTTTTCTAAGACTTTGTATGAATCTTCGTATATAGATTTTTTTAACATATATGTTGAATTATTTCCTTAGATTAAGATTGTAGGCCTTAAATTGTTGTTGTTGTGTATCATGAAGTCAGAACAGACTTATAGCTGACCCTCCAGAAGGTTTTTAGAGGCAGTATTCTCATGGGAGGAGACTGCCATCCTTCTTCCACAGAGCAACTGGCAGATTCGAGCCATATACCTTGGAGATTGTAGCACAGATTGGAAGATTTTTTATTTGCTATATTTAGCATATTCCCATTAAATCATTTGTTCCAATTTAGCTCAATTTAGGACATAACTTGGATTAAGCCAGGCTGACTGAAAGAGGGATGAGTGGTCACAAGTTAGAAGTTAGGAATTCCACTTCATTCTGGATAGAAGGAAATGTATATCCTCTGTGGTAAACAAGTGGGGTCAGGGTCTCCACAGACTCTAAGACCCACCAGACAATGGGGCCTGCTATTATTGGAGTGTAAATGCTAGAGTAACCCAGAGGCATGCCTTCTCCATCTTTGAATAGTTTGGCCAGGAGCAGAGGAGATTTTTTTGGGCCTGAGGCTGCACCATCTGGAGAAAGGATGCCAAGTCAGGAAAACCTCTGAACTGAGCAGAGGGGTTGTCAAGGAGAGTGATGAGCTTCTGGCTCTGAGCCGAATTACTTGGCTATTTGTGGACAGCTGCTCAACTATAGGCCAGAGAAAGAGAAAGCCAGAGGGCTGACAGAAAAATCCGACCAGATCCATTACAGCTCCCAGGGGTGTGGAAAAAGCTGGCATAGTTTTTATGGCAAGAACCCTTGTATAAGGCCAGTGAAGAGTGAGTGATGGAAGGAAGCCTTAGGTAACACATGGGGGAGGAAGCCCTGTGGGCAGGGAAATGCAGTTCCTTTTAGAGATTAGCACTTTGGTCATTGTTCCAGAAACCTCCTAGGCCCAGCACTTGAGGGGACCCGCTTCTCAACTCTTCTTTTGTTGTTGTTTTTAAAATTTGTTTCTTTATTGTGATTTTAAAGAAACTTTACAGAAAGGCTGGGTTTTCATTCATTTGTTGTTGCATATTTTTTCCTTTCCCGCTCCCCTAATTCACTTTGTAATGCCCCTCTTGTTCCAGATTGCTAACTGTCATACATGTAATGCCTAATCTTTGTTTTCTTGATGTTAAGCTTCAATCCATATTGAAGACTACAGTCCTTAACCTTCTGCAGCAAATACCTCACGTCTTCTTTTTTACCCTTTCTTTCTTTTTATTTTTTTATTGTGAATAAACATGTATGGGGACACAAAGGGTTGAGGTTGGGAGCAGAAGGGTGAGGATGGGCAGGGATGAAATTGCAGGGCTGCACAATTTGGTGGGCAAGGGGAGTAGGCCACTTCTCAACTCTTTTTGTAAATATTTTTTAAAAAATATTATTAATTTCAATGAAAATTTACAGAGACTTTGGATTTCCATTCATTCATTGTTGCACTTTTCTCCCCTCCTAACCCTCTCCCCTAGTATACTACCCTCTTGGAAAAGTAAAAGAAAAATTCTTTCATTGTTTTACCATCCCTCCCCCCAGATTCATTCCACTATACAGCCTTCACTCTGGACTCCTGTCATGACAAAAGTACCTAATCATATATCCCTTTTAAACAGTTTTCTCCATCATCTGTTTCAATGCAGTATACATTATTGAACCCATCTTTCTTAGTCTCCCCAACCTTGAGGTCAGTCCTGTTTTACAATAGTGGCACCATGCAGTATTTGTCCTTTTGTGACACTCAGTATAATGTCCTCCAGGGTCACCCATTTTGAATAATATTGCATGAGTTCCTTGTTTTTCAATGCAGTGTAGTTTTCCATTGTATGAATATATCATTTGTTGATGGGTACTTAGGTTGCTATTGTAACATCTCCTTGCTATTGTGAACAAAGCTACGATAAACATGAGTGTGCATATATCTGCTTGGATGTCAGTTATGGTGTCTTTGGGGTATATTCCCAGTAGTGGAATTGCTGGGTCAAAAGGTATTTCTATTTGCAATTTTTTGAGAAAGTGCCATACAGCCTTCTACAGTGGTTGCACCATTTTACACCCCCACAAACAGTGAATACGTGTTCCAGTTTCTCCATAACTTCGCCAGCATTTGTTGCTTGCTGCTCCGTTAAATTTTGCTATTCTGATTGGGGTGAGATGATATCTCATAGTTGTTTTGTACTTCTCAACTCTTAAAGTTAACATCCACTGCCCAACTCAGTAAACCTGGCAACCGTCCTTTCATATGCAGTCTAGTCAGAAGCCTTCAGAGAACAATGATCCTGGTCTTGCCAGAGTAGAGAAGACTGAGGGAGTGGGATGCCGGTGTTCTGCGCAACCCCTGCTCCCTGGGAATGCTTAAGAGAGAACTTGAGGGGAGCTCTGGTGGCCTAGTGGCAAGGAGCTGCAACTACACTCCCGGAGGCTCACGGTTCGAATCCACCAGATGCTCTGCCGGGAAAGGAGGGACAATCTCTTCCTGTACCAGTCAGATCTGATTTGACGGTACACTCTCTCTCTCTCTCACACACACACACACACACACACATACACAAAGAGAGAACCTGGCTTACTGAGTTTAAGGAGTTTGGACTTTGACTAAACCAGTATATTTATTGCATCCTCAGGCAGATGGCTTTTGAAATGGAAAGTCAAGACAAACCAAAATGCTGCCTGGAATGAGCAGAAGGGGCGAGACGTTAACAGGCTATAAAAGCCTGGACCTAACAACAAGAGGAAGGCCTTCAACCAAGTGGATTGACACAGTGACTGCTGCAATGGGCTTTTGTGGGTCAAGAATTGTGAGGATGGCACAGGACAGGACTAGGTCAGATCTTTTGTTCATAAGGTCGCTGTGAGTCATACTCGACTCAGTGGCACCTAACAACAACAACAACAACAAAAACAACAATAGCCTGGAACAATTCTGGCCTGGCAGATGCCCTAGTTACCTGGGAACAAAGACTTTGGCTGATGGATTTCCAGAAGGATAATTCATTCAAATGTGGGATGTGGCCACTGCAGCTACTAATCTCAGCCTCTAGATGTCACCGTTGGAATCAAAATAACACCACCAGGGTCATTGAAAGCTGGTCTCTCCAAGAAAGACAGTCTGCCCTTCAGTTGGGAATGTCCTTGTTGTTGGTGGTGGTGGTGGTAAGTGCCATTGAGTCAAAGACGACTCACAGCCACTCTCTGAACAGCCGAGCATTGCCCTGTCCTGCGTCATGCTTGCCTTTCCTGTGCTGGCCTCACAGGCTCCAGTCCGTTGGGGCAGTCACTATGTCACTCCATCTTATTAAAGGGATTCCTCTCTTTTGTTTTAAATCAAATTTTTATTTCGGTATTCCTCTCTTTTTGCTGACTCTCTACTTTTCCAAACATATCTTTTCCCAAGGACTAGCCCCTCCTGATGACATGTCCAAAGGATGTATGATGAAGTTTCACCACTCTTGCTCCTCCTTAGAGGAACACCCTGGTTCACATTCTCTCGTTCTCTTGGCAGTCCTTGAAGTCCTTTGTACTCTTCTCCAACTCTCTTTTTGAACAAGATGGATTTATGCAGTGACAACCACAATGGACTTGAGCATGAGAGAGAATGAGAGGATGGTGTAGGACAGGGTACAATTTAGAGCTTTTTAAAAATAGGTCTTCTATGAGTCATAGTCAAACAACAACAATGGAGGAAAAGAAAAGCTTTCTATAACAGTAAACACCCAAGCTGCCAGTGTCAGAGACACAGGAAAGAAGAAATATTTTAAGGTACTTCATGGAAAACATATAGACTGAAAAAGTAAAGAGAACAGATAGAGCAATTATGTTAAAGACTAAAGTGGATCTGATTCAAGTCATGTTGCCCTAGATGTGCTCACCAGGTTGTGCCAAGAAATCTGGAGGACAACCACCTGGCCATCTCACTGGAAAGATCCATATCTATTCTCACTCAGTAAAAAGGATGACCTGACAGTGGATAAATTATTAAACAATAATTGCATTGGAAAACTCTGCTGTCAGGAACCTCTGCAGAGTTACTGAAGAGCAACGATGTCAGTCTAGAGACCAAGGTGAATCTGATCCAGGCCATGGTCTTCACAATTACTTTCTACGCATCAGAGAGCTGAACAATGACTAAGTATGACACAAGAAGAATCAATGCCTTCAAGTTGTGGTGCTGGAGAAGAGTCTAGAACATACCACGAATCACCAAGAAAACAAGTAGGTCTCTCTTGGAGGGGATGAAACCAAGTTTCTCCTTGGAGGCTAAGATTTTGAAACTCAGTCTTATATACTTTGGGCACTTGGCCAGGAGAGTCCTTGGAGAAGGATATCATGCTCCGAAGGGTGGAGGGACAGTGCAGAAGAAGACCCTGGATAAGATGGATTGATACAGTAACTGGGACAATGGGTGTAGGCATACTGGGATCAGTGAAAATGACTCAGAACAAGGCATACTTCAGAGCTATTGTACATAGGGTCACAATGAGTCACAGGCAACTCAAAATGGCACATAACCATAACATCAATAATATCACATGCAAGCAAAATCCTGCTGGAGATTATCCAAAAATGACTGGAACAGTACATTGACAGAGAACTACCAGAAATACAAGCTGGGTTTGGAAGAGGCCTTGGCACTAGAGACATTATTGCCAATGTCAGAAGGATCTTGGCTGAAAGCAAAGAGTACCAGAGGAAGGCCTGTCTGTGTTTCATTGATATGTATTGGATCACAATAAATTGGGCTAACTTTGAAAAGAATGGGAATCACAGAACACTTAATTGTGTTCATGCAAAATCTATACTTGAGCCAGGAAGCAGTCGTCAGAACAGAGCAAGGAAACACTGCATGTTTCAAACTCAGGAAAGGAGTGCATCAGGGATGTGTCTTGTCTCCACACCTTTTCCATATATATGTGGAGCAGATCATTAGGGAAGCTGGACTTTATGAGAAGGGATGTGGTATCAGGGTTGGAGGAAGACTTATCATCAACCTGCGTTATACAGATGACACATCCTTACTTGCTAAAACTGAGGAGGAACTGAAGCATTTGTTCCAGGTCAAGAACTATAGTCTTTAATATGGATTGAAGCTTTGTATCAAGAAAACAAAGATTGTCACCACTGGACCAATTGTTAACACAATGATAGATGGAGAAGAAACTCAAGTTAAAGAGACTGAAGTGGTTAGCAATTTTAGCTTGCTCAGTGCCACAATTACCACTCTTGGCACCAGCAGTCAGAAAATCAAATGACGAATTGTGTTAAGGAAATATGTTGTCAGGGACCTCTCCAAAATGCTAAAGAGCAATCTGTGCCTGATCATGGCCATGACCTTTGCAGTTTCTTGCTATGCTATAGAGAGTTGGGCAATGACTAAGGATGACAGAAGAAGAATCGATGCCTTTGGGTTGTGGTGCTGGAGAAGAATATCGAACATACCATGGACTGCCAGGAGAACACACAGGTCTGTTCTGGAGAGGATAAAATTAAGTTTCTCCTTGGAGGCAAGGATTTTGAAGTTCCATCTCACATTCTTTGGGCACACGGTCAGAAGGGACCAGTCTTTTGAGAAGAACATCATGCTTAGAAGGGTGGAGGGACAGCACAGGAGAAGAAGATGAGGATGGATTGACACAGTAACTGGGATAATAGGGGTAGGTGTATTGGAGTCAGACTGGCTCAGGACAGGGCAGAGTTCAGGGCTATTATATATAGGGTCACTATGAGTTGCCACAAATGATTCAATAGCACATAACAACAACAACAACAGTAGCAGCAGGACAGCACGGTTGGAGAATGAGGAGTGGTAAAAATTACTGCTCGCTTGCCTATTTTAGATACATGAGATATCTAGAGATTGGAGGGTGGGATTGTGGTACAAACTGAATTATATAAAAAAGACATCAAGAATTTTTATTTTCTGTACAATGAGCTAGATCTCACCAGGTGTTAACCCCATCCCCCCAAAAGGGAGGGGCTCAATGCATGTGAACTGTAGACATCTGAATCAGCGTTTGCTAAAGGCCAAGTAATTATAACTACCCGACTGCAATTATTTTAGGTCTCCCTAGTAAGAAAGGAGTATGGAGGCAGAGGTAGTCTTTTTACAGAAACTCTCCTGTTTGTCTCTTTGTGGTGTATTTCCTATGAACATATATGGATGGAGAAAGCATTGGGATAGGTCTTTATTTAATGCCTTTGACTTTTAAGTTTAATTCAGTCAAGTCTATTCCTTAGCCTGGTTAAGTCATTTTGAAGAATTCCCCTTTATCCACCTCACCACCAAAAGCAAACAACAGATCATCAAAACAGGCCTAGAGAAAAGTCAGATTCCTGTCAAAAAACCAGATAGACTAATAGACTTAACGATAGAGATCAAATGGGAAAGGAAGAATTTCTACTACGTGCTGAGGGGAAAGTACCACTCCCAAGCAGTGTGTTTAGTATTTTCTTTCAAGAATAAAAGCACAATAAAGACATTTTGATAACTTGAAACATGGAGTATTTATCACTGAACAAGTTATATTTAAGAAGCATGTAAAAGGTATACCTCAATGTGGGAAATGAAAAAAGAAGAAAGGCCTGAAATGCACGAAGTGCTAGTGATTGAAGAACATGATAAACATGTAAGTAAATTGAAACCATTGTATATTTGGAGAAATTAAGAAAAGACAATGCTAAAACAAGACAAGAGGCATACAAGGTGTGAGGAAGCTGATAGGAATCAAAGGGTCCCAAAGACCTTGTTCAATGTTCGAGAGGAGAGTAAAGCTATGAATTAAGCTTGTTGTTGTTGTTATGTGCCGTTGAGTCGCCTACGACTCACAGCGACCCTATGTACAACAGCCCTAAACTCCGCTCTGTCCTGTGCCAATCGCACTGTCTCTGACACTCCCATCCCAATTATTCCAGTCACTGAATCAATCCACCTCATAGAGGGCCTTCCTCTCCTGCGCTGTCCCTCCACCCTCCCAAGCATGATGTCCCTCTCCAAGGACCGGTCTCTCCTCACTACATGTCCGAAGTAAGTTAGACGGAGCCTCAGAATCCTTGCCTCCAAGGAGCCACCCGGTGTAACCCTCTCCAGGACAAATCTATTTGTTTCCTAGCAGTCCATGGTATTCTCAGTACTCTTCTCCAGCACCACAGTTCAAAGGCATCAGTTCTCCTTCTATCCTACTTGGCCATTGTCCAGCTCTCTGATGCATAACAGGTGATTGTGAAGACTATGGCCTGTATCAGATGCACCTTAGTCTCCAGAGAGACACCACTGCTCTTCAGCACTTTGGAGAGGTCCCTAACAGCAGACTTTCCCATGGCAATGCGCCTTTTAATTTCCTGGCTGCTGGTGCCAAGACTGTTGACTATGGAGCCAAGCAAACTAAAGCTGTCTACAATCTCAATCTCTTCACCATCCATCCTGATGCTGCCGATTGGTCCAGTGGTGAGAATCTTAGATTGGGTTTTAAAGTGTATCTTGTTTTGTATAAGTAAAATCTTATCTGTTGTCATGTTGTTGTTATGTGCCTTTGAGTCGCCTGCCACTCATAGTGACCTTATGTAAAACAGCTCTGAACCTGCTCTATTTTAGACCAATTTCATTGTTTCTGACACATCTACCTCCATAACCCCAGTCACTAAGACAATCCATGTTATCCAGGGTCTTCCTTTCTTTTGCTGTCCCTCCACCATTCCAAGTATGCTATCATCCTTCTCTAAGGACTGGGCCCTCTTGACAACATGGCCAAAGTATGTCAGACAGCTTCAAAATCCCTGCCTCTGGGGAGCAACGTGGTTTCACTCTCTCCAGGATGGATCTGTGTGTTCTCTTAGCAGTACATGGTATATTCAAGACACTTTTCCAGCACCATAACTCAAAGACATCAATTCTTCTGTCATCCTTAGTCATTCATTGTCCAGCTCTCTGATGCATAGCAAATAATTGCAAAGACCATGGCCTGAATCAGGCGCACTTTAGTCTCAAAATTGACATTGTTGCTCTTCAGTACTCTTGAGAGGTCCCTGACAGCATATTTTCCCAGTGCAATTAGTATTTTGATTTTCTGGATGCTGGTACCAAGAGTGTTGATTGTGGATCCAAGCGAACTGATGCTATTAACAATCTCAATCTTTTCACCATCTATCATAATGCTGCCAATTCGCTCAGTGGTGAGAATCTTTGTTTTCTTGCTGTTGAGCTTCAATTCATATTGAAAGCTTCAGTCTTTGACCTTCTGTAGCAAATACCACAGATCCTCCTCAGTTTTGGCAAGCAAGGCTGTATCCTCTGCATAGCCCAGATTGTTGATGAGTCTTCCTCCAATTCTGATGCCACATTCCTCCTCCTCAAGTACAGCCTCCTGAACAATATGTTCTGCATATAGATTGAAAAGGTATGGCAATAGGATGCATCCCTGGCGTACATCTTTCCTGTTATGAGCCCATGCAGTATTTCCTTGCTCTGTTCTGACGACTTGAAAATATATGAAAGAATCTGTAAGTATATCAAGTTAAAAATCAGTATCTTTTCAATTCTGTTATTTAAGAGCCCTGGTGTCATACTCCATAATATAGGGAGCTGCTAATTAAAAACCCAGTCCTTTGAATCCAAGAGCTGCTCAGCAGGAGTAAGATGAATCGTTTTGTCTTATAAAGACTGACAGCCTTGAAAACCAAAGGAGGCTTGCACAAAACTCTACGACAGTGGGTTCAGTTGAGGCTGCCGGAAAGGTTAGCAGTTCAAATCCACCAGCTACTCCTTAAGAGAGTTAGGGACAGGTTCCTCCTGTAAAGATTTAGAGTCGGAAACCCAGTGGAGGGAATCGTACAGTCAGAGTTGACTCATTGGCAGTGGGTTTTGGTGTGTAGGGAATTTATCTCCCAGCTCAAAGTCCCACAATCATGCACAAGATTTTATCTCTTTGCATTCTTTTCAACACTGATTAGTATAAGTCTTTTGAATTTTTTCCAATCTGGTGTTCTTAAAAGCAATGTATTTGAATTTTATAAACTAGTATAAAATGGTATTTCAATTGATTACTTCAAACTGCATTATCTTACTGCATTTAATCCCATTATTGAAGAGATTTTCTTATAATGTTACTGACCATTTGATTTCTCTATTATGAATAGTTTCTTATGCATATCCTTTATTTACTTTTATCCACCTTTAATTATGCTTGAGTTGACTTTGTAAAGGTGTTTTTTGAGGTATGAAAATTGCATTTGTGATAACTGTACAATCAGATAATTTTTGACATAGCGTATACTGGTGAAATCATCACCAGAATCAAGATAATGAAATACTCTTCTCTTCCCCAAATTTCCTTGTACTTATTCTAATTTCTCCTGCCTACGTGACTACAATCCTAGAAAAATCATTCCTGTGCTTCTTACCATGCTTGCAAAATTTTAGTAAAAATTAGGAATGATAAAATTATAATTATAAATTTTTAAGATTATAATTTAACAGATAGAAACTTCTATAAAAACAATATTTCGTTTCCTATAATTTTGTTGCAAAGGGATAATAATACAGTCTCTCCAACAGCAGTCAGTACAAAGAAGACCTTCAATGTCAGTTGCAGGAAGACCCTTAGGGGTACGAAGCAGGATACAGAGAAGTCTTACCATGAAGGTGGATGTTTGTCTCACTTGTTTTTCATAGTAAATTCCAGACTACGGCTCATCCAAGATGTGACATGATATTTCAACAGTCTGCTGGTGGCTTCAGTTCCTCATGAGCAACGTCTTTGAACATGCTTGATATATTTTAGTAATATTTTCATCCTTAACCTCCCCTGTTCTCCATGACATAACACTTCCTGCTGATGTGGTGGTGGCAGATACATTGTGGTTATGGAGAGCTTTGTTTAAGGCACTCCTGGTAGATTTATATTTACATTTGCCCATTGCCCTTCGCGTTAGCCATCATCAAAGAGCATAGGTCTTTAAGCACTTAGAGTGTTCCAGCTCTCATACCCAGCACCTGCTCCCAGACCCCAGACAATGTCAGAGACTTACCTAAGTGTGAAGACAGATGCCACAAGGGTCTAAAGTTAGAACTAAATGGAATTTAACTGTTTTGGTGACTGATGTTAAATGAAGTTACATTCAGGCTCTCAAATGATCTTCTCTTCTTATTCTAATGGTTCCCAAAATTTTCTAAGAAGACAGTCTTCTTCCTCAGGAAAAGAAGAGAATAAAAATGGGGTGGTAAGGAAGAAATGTGACAATGTGAATAAAAATGTGAGGAATGATGATTGAAAGTTAGAACGTAAACTATAGGTGTCAGGAGTGGGGTAGAGATATATTTTTAAAAGTCACCAGGAATTAAGCAAGGCAACAACAGCAGCAGCATAGTATTGCCTCTTAACTATATTCCTCTTTTCCACTGAGTGTATTTCAACTCATAATGGCTCTGAAGGACAGAATTGGAGTGCTCCATTGAGTTTCAAGGCTAAAATATTTGTGGAAGTAAACTGCCACATACTTCTCCTGAGAAGTGGCTGATAGATTGGAATCACTGACTTTGTTGTTGTTGTTGTTGTTGTGTGCCACAGAGTTGGAACAGACTCATAGCTGACCCTTCAGTGGGTTTTCAGAGGCAGTAAATTGCACTGGAGGATATTGTCCATCTTTCGCCTGTAGGCAAATTTTAACTGCAGAATCACCAGGATTCCTACTATCTTTAGCACAAGACCACAATTAAAAAAATAATTGAAAACTGTTACATTATAGGGTAATCATTTGGCAGCAATATTGGACCTGATCTGACCGGAAACTCTAAGTCTCTATTTGTCTTTTTTCTTTTGAGTGGCTTTGCTGATGAGTTTCATTGTGCAAAGTGATCCCATACCTTCCAGAAACATGAAATCAAATATAGTGTATCGAACATATTCCCTTTGTAAAAGCTACAAAAATTTTAATTCCAAAAGCTTTAACAAGGGATTTGAAAAAGTGATTGTGGAACTGTGCTCTTTGTGACTCATGCACAGAGCTGTTTCAGGTAGACCCAAGCCACCTATTTATTTCCAACCACAGGGAAATACAATATCAGAGAAGACATGCAGGGTAATTGCTACTAAGGCTGATTAGCTGGAAGGTCGGTTCCCTCCTTAGGGCAGTGAACCAAGAGAAGTGGCACGTGGCTGGGCCGTCTGGCTCTCTATGTGGTGTCTAAGTCAACTGGCCAAGGAAGTAAAAAATCTGGGATAGCAGTGACTTCCTTCCTACTGGCTGGACTTGGTTCACAAGTTAGGAACCAAAAGGGAAGGGGAGGGTATGTTCTGTGTCCTTGAGACGGAGATGAGAGAAGGGAAAGTGGGAAGTGAGAATTGTTCCACAGCTTCACAACTTATTAGCAGAAAAGAGTCTTCTGGGAAGCATAAATCCGGGTCTTACCAAGGAATTTTGCCAGGTAGATCTTGCTGTGCTATTAGATCTCAGTCTTATATGAAAAAGAAATTATAGTGGAGAAAAAGCAAGCAGTAAAGAAAATGAAATAGGAAAGTACTTTTGTATGTAATGTTTTATTTCTTTCTATGAGAACAGCAGAACTAATACACAAAAAGGAAATGTCCTAGGAGAAAATGCATCTAAAGATGCAGACGAGAATCCAAGAAAGTTATGAGACAAGTATTGACCTATGTGGACTTTTTGGAAGCAATTTTTTGGACAGCGATTATTTCCAGTTTGAAGAATCATCCATAATATGAAGGCTTTATTGTATAAGAAAACACTCAATCACACTTATCAAGAATAATATGATCTTATTAAAATACTTTGATAAATAAACAAAACATGTTAAACTCATTGCCTTCAAATCTCAGCTCACTTGATTGGACCTGATGCTCCAATGAGTTTCCAGAGGCTGTAACTTACATGGAAGTAGATGATCCATCTTCCTCCCTCAGAGCAGGTACTGGATTCAAATCACCTGCCTTTGAGTTGGCAGCACAACTCGTGCTTTACTCTTTTGAAGCTGGAATCCCTGGCTAGGGCATGCTTGGCTACTAAGCTGAAGGTTGGAGGTTTGAGTCTATCCAATGAATAAAGGTCTGGTGATCTATTTGGGAAAAATAGTCATTAAAAACCTCTGTGGAGTCAGACGGGGCCCAGAGACGCTTCTGGAAGAACCATCACGATGGCCGCCCAAGGAGAACCCCAAGTCCAGTTCAAACTCGTGTTGGTGGGTGATGGTGGTACTGGCAAAATGACGTTCGTGAAACGACACCTGACTGGTGAATTCAAGAAGAAGTATGTAGCCACCTTGGGTGTGGAGGTCCATCCTCTCGCGTTCCACACAAACAGAGGACCGATTAAATTCAATGTGTGGGATACAGCTGGCCAAGAAAAATTTGGGGGGCTGAGGGATGGCTATTATATCCAAACCCAGTGTGCCATTATAATGTTTGATGTAACATCAAGAGTTACCTACGAGAACGTGCCTAACTGGCATAGAGATCTGGTTCGAGTATGTGAAAACATCCCCATTGTGTTGTGTGGCAATAAAGTGGACATTAAGGACAGGAAAGTTAAGGCAAAATCCATCATTTTCCGCCGAAAGAAGAATCTTCAGTACTACGATATTTCTGCCAAAAGTAACTACAACTTTGAAAAGCCTTTCCTTTGGCTTGCTAGAAAACTAATTGGAGACCCTAACTTGGAGTTTGTTGCCATGCCTGCTCTTGCCCCACCAGAAGTTGTCATGGACCCAGCTTTGGCAGCACAATATGAGCACGATTTAGAGGTTGCGCAGACAACTGCTCTCCTGGACGAGGATGACGATCTGTGAGAGAACGAAGCTGGAGCCCAGCGTCAGAAGTCTAGTTTTATAGGCAACTGTCCTGTGATGTCAGTGGTGCCGCGTGTTTGCCACTTCATTATCTAGCTAAGCGGAACATGTGCTTATCTTTGAGATGCTGAAGGAGAGATGAATGGGCTTCAGAGTGAGTGTGGCAGTTAAAAAAACCCTTCATTTTTTGGACCTGCATATTTAGCTGTTTTGGAAGGCAGCTTCCTTCTTGAGTTTCAAATACAAGATTGCTACAGTCAAATCACAATATTCCGTGGTAAAATTTTGTTTGTTACTGTCATTCCCATTCTTTTCGTTTATAACCAGAATAAAGTTGTATTTAAAACAAAACAAAACAAAACAAAAAAAAACCCAACAAAAAACCTCTGTGGAACACAGCTCCACTCTGATGCGTGTGAAGTCTTCATGACTTGGAATTTCCTTGATGTGGGTTACCCCAACATAAAAGAGTCCTGGTATATAACAGTTATATACTCTGACAATTATGGTCATGCACATAACCACAACATTGCTTTTCAAGTCCACCAAGCTCACTAGCTAGCTACTCAAGGGGAGACAGATGGAACAATCTGCTTACATAAAGATTGTTGTTGATTGCCGTCGAGTTGATCACAACTCATAGTGACTCTATGAACAAAAGACCTAAAGCCTTTCTGTAACTCCAAGTTCACAGAGTTTCCATGTTTAGGAATTGGATGCCACTTCTAGGTCATTTGTTCTACTTTGTCTTAAGGGATCACTATTTGGAATCAACTTGATGGTGATAGGTAATGGAAACCACGACCTATATGAAACATGCTTTCCTTGGGGACAATTGGTGTGTTTTTACATATGCTGTTGCTGTGAACTTTAAGGAACTCACCATAGGATTTAACTGGCTCAGATTCTTTCTTCACCAATTGAGAACTGAAATCTCTTTGTCCTGATTTCAGTCTCCAAAGTACCACAATGTGGGTGGTTTGAAAGAACAGAAATGCATTGTCTCACAGTTGTGGAAGCCAGAATGGTGGGTGTAGGGGTGTCTCTTGCCATCCCGTGGCTTGGAGATGCCAAATGTGCTGCCAGGCTCCTTCTTGTATGTATCTGCACGTGGTTGTCTTCCCTTACCTTGACCTGCCTCCTTGTCTGTTCTGTCCTTTTATAAGACACCACTCAGCAGGGATTAGGAACCACCCTCTTTTGTTACGATATGACTGACTGATAGGTTAAGACTGACTTCTAAACAAGGTCTCATTCATAGAAGTGAGGACACTCCCACACGTCTTTTGGGATGATACAATTCAATCTACAAAACGATCCTGCAGAGACTGCTGTTAGCAGTATATATTAATGTTCGCTCCATCATGCACTTTTGCAGCAAGCAGGCTGAGGAGGAGATGCAATGCCCACAGCCTGCCCTTTTCACTATATTCTGGCAGTATTTAGGCAAGATTCCCATTTTCCTCTCCAGAAGGTGCATGCAGAGTGGGGCTTCTCTCCCCTCCATCACACCAGAGGGCTGCTCACAGGTTTTCAGCACAAGCTCGAGAAGGGGCCCTTGACCTACTTTCACCTGCTGCTGGATTCTCATCTGACGTTCCCTCCAGCTTCTTGCTAATTGCCTGAACTGGCAGCTTCTGACTGTTGCGATCTCACTTTTCTTGGCTGCCACCTAGGACTACCTTCTGTTCACCTTTGGTTTGCTTTCTACTTCCTGGCTTTGAAATGTCACCTCACTTACTTACTTACTTGCTTTCTTGATTCTCATGGAGAATCAACCCTGGCTAGATCCAGTATCTTCTGTTCCCCTAAACCTCTTTCTGGGATATGTGATAGTCTTCTTTTTCTGTTTCCATTATCTTTTTCTACACCAGTATCTTCCACAGCCTCTCCTCGATTATGTACACATTTATAGACCATGTCTATATATTCATGTCTTTTAAATTATCAATAAACCCCCTGTATCTTGCAAAAAACCATTAATTGCTCGTTACTACTATTTGTTGTACTGAATATCAGTTAAATTAGGACCTAATGTAGTTACAATCAATTGTTGTTGTTGTGATTGTTAAGTGTGGTCAAGTCCCTGAACACTTGTATAACTTTCATCGTTTCTCCAAGTTCATGGAGTTTCCAGAGGCAAGCTATTTCAGAAGTGGATGCCCCTCTTGCTTCCAAGCTTGTTTTAATTGGGGAGCTCCACCAAACACCGTCCACCATGGGTAACCATTATCACATTTGACACATCAGTGTCACAGTATTTAGCATCACAGCAACCATGAGTTACCTCTGTACAATAAATGGACAGACCAGTGCTATACCACTTAGAAGATTGTTTGACCAAAACCAATTAAAACCAGGCCTGAGGGCCGCAGATTAAAATCACCCACATTTGGCTTGGTATCCACTTTTTATCCACTAGGCCAACATTAAAATACTTTAGTGAATCAGAAAAGGGAAGTTTTGCGAAATGAAGTAGAACTTGCGAAACTGAAAAATATCAGACTACATCTCAAGAGAGTTTTGCATAATGAACCATAGGAAAAGCTTACTTATAATTTTAGATCATAGTTTAAAATCTCTAAGCCAGGTATGAGATAGATTGATAGACTAGATGTTTTTGGTCCTTGTCTAACACCTTAACTAGTCATTGTTTCTGGAAATAGAACCAGTCTGCTCTAAGCCTCTTGGACAATGTTGATTCTACCTACTCAGTTCTTATTGTTAAAGAACTCATTCCTTTGTGATTATCTGAGGAAGAGATATGAAAAATAGTTTCATTTTGGTTTGGGTTGGGTTTGTTCATGGGGTGGTTTTTTTTTTTTAGTTGCTGATGGTTTTTTTTTTAAGGCGCTATCAAGAAATACTCTTTCCACTGGTGTTGCTAAATTCCTAGAATATAGTTTTGTGACCTGGCAGACATATTGAAGAATTGGAGAGAGGAAAAAAACACTGCTTACTATAGTGTTATCCAGAGCCAATGCCTTTTTTTCCTTGGTTGAATGTAGTTTGGATGATTATCCCTTGCAACTAGAGGACTCTTAGCCAGTATATAAAAAAAATAAAATAAAAGGCAGATAATTGAATATGTGATGGACTGCCAGAAGAATGAACAAATCCTGGAGAAGTATAGCCAGCATACTCTTCAGAAGCAAGAATGGCAAGACTTCATGTCACTCATTTTAGCTAGGTTATCAGGAAAAACCAGTATCTGGAGCAGGTCATTATGATTGGTTAAATAGAGGGTCGACAACAGAAAACCAGACCTCAGAGAGGCGGATACAGTGGTTGCAACAACAGATTGTGAGGATGGTGTAAGACCGTGCAGTGTTTATACTGCTGTACATCGGGCCATTGTTGTTCTTGGTGTTGTGTACCATCCAGTCGGAACCGAACCATAGCTGATCCTCCGGAGGATTTTCAGATGCAGTTAATTGCACAGGAGAAGATTGCCCACCCTTCTCCTATGGAGCAGGCAGGGAATTTCAACCACATACCTCTGGGATTGCAGGGCAGTTTTTAATTAATAATTGACTTAATGGCCCCTAACAAGAAGCATTAAAAATTAGATATCCAAAAAAAAAAATCGATATCTGAAAAAAACAAAACAAAACAAACAAGAAACAAATTAGATATCAGATTTTAGGAAAAAAAGTCAACGAAACAAAAAAAAAAAACAAAACCCTAAGAAAAAAAACCCCCACAAAAAACCAACCTCCAAAAAAGCAAAAATTCTCCAAACAACAAAAGTCAGATCAATTAAAAAATCTGCTTTTGCTTATTTTGGAAATAAGAGACATAGATCTAGTCAGAAACTTACAATCCTTGGTTTAAATAGTCTCCTATACAGTCTTATATATATGTGAAATATGCCTAGGTTCCATTATAAATTTTCTGGACAAAATCTACAGGAAGGAGTCCAAGCATGGACTAGCATTTTTTTTTAATCTCTTTCATGATTCAATTAATTCCTGTTTTGAATTTCCTGTTGATCTGTGTGTGTTCAGTAAGGGAAGACATGTTGAAATTAAAAAAAAAACAATTTTTTTTTGTTTTAACACCATACAGATGTTGATACAATTACCCAGTTGAGCTGTTAGCTCAAAGGCCGCAGCAGTTGGAATCCATCAGTAGTTTTGGAGGAGAATGATTGGGACGTCTCCCCTTGCTGTGATGTGCGCCCTCAGAAGCTTGATGGAGGGCCTCTATGGCAGAACAGACCCAACAGCAGTGAGGGAGCTTTATGTGGTGCCTTTATGTCCCATGTTAATCTGGTGGTAGGGTTGTTGGGCTCTTTAAATTCATGCCATTACACAGGTCCCCACCAGGTGTTAGCCCACACTCTAACTAGAACAACACACAACTCAAATCCACCAGCTCCTTGGGAAATAGATGGGCAATCTCTTGTGCAGTTTACTTCCTTTGAAAACCTGCTGGAGGGTCTGCTAAGGGTTGCTTCCTACTTGACAGATGCAGCAAGAAGCAGCTGAAAGTAGTAAGAGGCTAAAAATGTTAGTGGGGGATGAATGTTCTAAGGGTCACACAGCGTGAAAACGACTGTCGGAGACTCTGATGTGCAAACAAGATAGGTAAATACTGAACAAGCTTCTTCCAAACACGTTTCCTAGCTCCTGAATTTTAGTGATCTGTGAGTCTTCAGCAATCACAGTTGGATTGAATTTTCAGGAGCCAGTTGAAAACTATGAATGACAGTTGCAGAATCTAGATGCATGGTGTTTTGTTTGACTGACCTAAACTGAACTATATTATTGGTAACAGTAATAATGACTAAGAAAGATCACATCAGAGAGAGCTCTAGACTTTAAGGAGTTACACTGCTGGCCAAAGAGTAAGCTTCTTTACTGATGAACGTCCACTGGTAACTCCTTGGGAAAAAAATAGGCAGTCTCTTCCCACGCAGGCCACAGCCTTGGAAACCCATTAGAGGGTCAGCTAGGAGTCAGTTCTGACATAATGGTGACAAGCGAGTGAGTGAATGATCGTTATTCATGATTTGGCTTACTGAAAAAGAATCGCCATCAATGCAGCAATCAAATCTTCTTAAAGCAGACACCTGTAAGGCGATCTGCCGTGATAGGAAACTCATTTTTCCTGACAAGTAGAGGTCAAAAGAAGGAGTGTGGAAGTAGGCGGGGAAGTAATTAAAAAAATGTGTAAAAGTCAGATGATTTCAATTACTTTGTGTTATTACAAATAAGTCTAGAACATAGAAGTGTCACATTTCAGTTTTTCCTGCGTCAGAGCAGAAATGTAAATTTGTGTTACTTACAGAAGATCAAGACCTCCATGGTCTTCCTTAAGTTATCTCTTCTTGTCTATAGGTTCTATTCTGTATAAAAATGCATCCTTATCTCAGTTTAAGAAACAAAAACAGTTAAAGCTCATTTTCTCTACATGTTTGTATCTATTTCACCCTTTAGTGTGCTTCCCAGATAACTCATTAGTCTGTTAAATATTTTCCACAGGTACACTTAGGAGACTGGCAGACTTGAAATGCTTTGTCTAAGAGACCGATATGCTGGTAGTTTTTTTTTCTTCTCCCCATTATGCTGCCCCTACTCTCTCCCTGTGGTGAAAAACATGGTGTAAGCTATGAGCTAGCCCTGGCTGCAAGACACGCAGGGCTTTGACATGGTCACATTCCCCTCAGTGTTCCAGGGACTCCAGAAGGGCCACTGAAGGAAGGAGGAGCAGTGCTTGTGCTTGAATGGCTGCTGAAGACCTCTGGGGAGGTTGCATGGGAACAAGCAAATAGGCAGAATGGAGGAGGCGAAATAGGAGACAATTCTTCAGCTAAGGAAATAACTATTTTTGAAATGGTGGAGTAGCCTGTCAGCCTTGACATTCCCCCCTCCCCACACTCCTTAGATTCTGAGGAGGCTGGGGTGAGTAATTTCAAGCAGTGACTGTCATTGTCAAGATAGCTCTGTAATTAGAGAAACACAAAATATGTCTCATTTAGAGGCACCTCAGATAGAGCCACGGGGGCAGCCATCAGTTGGAAAAGGTTAATAAAGTCGGAACAGTCAGACACTGGTGCTGGAGCAGAAGACCGTAGCAATCCCCGTGACTACAGAGGGATTTCTGTCACCTTGGACAGCAAATGTGGGAGAAGAAAGGGTCCTGGACACTGCAGTGCAGTTGAATGAAGGGAGGGCCGAGGAGGAAGCTGACCCAAGTCCCTGTGCATCAACTCATCAGGTTGTTAAAATCCCTTTTGCTTTCCTAAGTTAACGGGGCACAGAAAATACAATCAGTAGGGAAACAAGATCTTTGTTTAGACTCTTCATATAATTGCAATTCATCTTGCCTCATGTGTAAATCTTATGGAACACTTAAGCAAGGCAGCTGATAGATAACCTAAGCTGTGAGTGTTTAATAAACAAGGAGTTCAAACCTTAATTACCTCACAATTTGGAAAAATGAGGACCCTTTTGCAATGAAAGTAAGTAGGAAACAACCAGGTAAGAATGAAGGAGCTAGTAGAAGGGGCACTGTTATCATAATGTATTTCATAAACAGGAGAAGCCGTTGGATACAGTTGCCTTCAGGCATCTGGCTCAGATTTATCGGTGCCCGAACAGACATCCTGAATTCTAATAAAGGCACGTGGTCAGAATGACTGATTGCACAGGCATTTACGTGCGATGTACTCTGGGCATTTATCAGAAGGGGCCAGTCCTTGGAAAAGGACATCATGCTTGGGAAAGGAGAGGGTTGGCAAAGGAGAGGAAAACTTTTCATGAGATGGATTGACACACGACTACAATAACTTAACCACGGCAGAGACTGTAGAGATGGTGCAGGCCATGGAGTTCAATTGCTTCTAACAAGAAGTCATTCTCTTATTCATCCCCTAGCAAAAGCAGTTGTCTATTAGAGAAACCGATCTTGGGCTTTTGTTATAATCATAGGCTTAAAATAATTTTCAGAATGTTGGGGGGGGGAAGCACAAGGGTTTTGAAGTTTCTTGTAAAATAAGACACCTGTCACTGGCTCCCTTTCTCCTCTCCTCCCCCCCACCCCCCAACCCCACCTTTTTCTTTGCATTTTATATTTAGGATATGAAATCTCTCTCAGCAAATGTGAGAAGTATGTGAAAATTAGGCTAAAATTGACCTTTTTTCCTTTTTTGCTTGAGAAAGCATTATTCATCAGCTACAAATAGACATGATCTTTGAATACTAACACCACATCTTAGACTAGATGTAAGAATAAAAGTTATGTTTAAAAAGGAAGCCAAAGTGAGACTTCCATCAACAAGTACAAAGGCATTTGTCTACATATGCAACTTTAGTTTTCTCATTCACTGTAATGAGGTCCAGCCTTCACTCTAGTCAAGACCCAACTCTGCCCAATAGACTGACTTGTTGCTAAGCCCCAGAGAGTTGGACACTGTGGGTGCTGAGTCAGAGCAACTTCATGTACAGAGAACCAAACACTGCTCAGGCCTGTACCGTCCTCACAGTCATTGTTGGTGTTACCGTCCTCACAATCACTGTTGGGTTTCGAGTAAATTGTTGCAGTCACTGTGTCAGTTCCCCCCACTGAAGGTTTTCCTCTTTTATCCTGACCCTCTACTTTATCAACAACAATGTCTTTCCCCAGGGCCCATTTCTTCCTAATAATATTTTTCAAAGTAGTTGAGATAAGGTCTTTGCTTCTAAAGATCATTCTGGTTGTACTTCTTACAAAACAAATGTGTTTGTCCTTTCAGCAGTTCGTGGTGTTAGATATTCTCCACTATGAGCACAATTCACCAGAATCAATTCTCTTTTGATTTTCCTTTCTCATTGCCCGACGTTCATGTGCATGTGAGACAATTGGAAATATGGCTTAGGTCAAGCTACACTTGAGTTCTTTCAGTGACAGCCATTCCTACTCTTTAAAGATGCCTTTTGCAGCAGGTTTGTTCAATACATGATGTTCTTTTTAAAAAATTTATTTATTAATTTTAATGAAAGTTTAGAGAGACTTTGGATTTCCAGTCATTCATTGTTGCACTTATCTACCTGCCCATCCCCTCCCCCGAAATCACTCTTCTCCTTGAAAAGAAAAAAAATATTTTATTGTTATGCAACCCCTCCCCCAAGTACACTCCACTGTGCAGCCTTCATTCTGGACTCCTGTCATGACAAGAACACCCATTCATATGTTCTTCACTTTCTTTACAGCTGCTTCCACAGACATTGATTGTGGAGCCAAATAAAATGAAATCCTTGACTTCAATATTTTCTCCATTTATCGTGCTATTTTCCATTGGCCCAGAGGTGGAGATTTTTGTTTTCTTGATCCTGTGGTGTAACCCATATTGAAGGCTGTCTTTCATCTTCCTCAATAAGTGGTTCAAGCTATTTAGATCTGTATGGCTGCTTTCTTGTTATACGGAGTCCTGGTAGTGCAGTGATGAAACCCTTGACTGCTAACCAAAAGTCCAGAGGCTCAGATCCACCAGCTCCTCAGTGAGGGAAAGATGTGATTGTTGGCCTCCATAAAGATTTCAAAAACAAAAGACCAAACCCACTCCTGTCAAGTTGGGTCTGACTTAAAGCAACTTTCCATTGAAGTTTTGAGGCTATAAATATTTACAGGAGGAGACTGCTCACTTTCCTCCCATGGATCAACTTGAATGTTTAGACTGTCGACTATTTGTTTTCAGTTCTATATGTTAAACAGTTTTGTAAATTCTGTGGGGCAATTCTGTCCTATCCTTTGGGGCTGCTGTGAACTAACAGATTTGAAAGGGAAGCTCAAGAAAACAAAGTTTTAGAATGAAATGTGCAAAGAGCTGGAGTTAGAAAAGAAAAAAGGAAAGAACACATTTAGCATTTCCCAAGCAAAAAGGACAGAAGGACAATTTTTAAGCCTTAGGCTGTAACACTGAAAGATGCTGTTGGCAAAATCTTGACTCATTCAGGATGCCTCAAAAGAAGATAAAAGGAATATAGAGTCACTGTTACAAAAATAATTTGTAGACATGGAAACATTTCAGGGATGAGCATGTGATTGAGAACTTTCAGTACTGGAGGAGGAGGTGCAAGCTGCACCAAAGGCATTGGCACAAAATAAGACCTCAGGAATTTACTGGATACCAATTGAGGTGTCTCAGGTAACATGCAACCCTGGATGTGCTCATCAGTTTCTGCCAACAAACATGGAAGTAGACTGAAAGAAATCCATATTTGTTCCCATTCCCAAGAAGTGATGGGAACTGTATGAAACATTAAACAACATCATTAATATCACATGCAAGTAAAATCTTGCTGAAGGTTATTTAAAAATAGCTGGAACAGTACATCTAGAAGGAGCTTCTAGAAATTCGAACTGGATTCAGAAGAGACCACGGCATGAGGGATATCATTCCTAATGTCAAATGGATATTGGCTGAAAACAGAGAATATCAGAAAAATGTTTGCTTGCGTTTTATTGCTTATTCAAAGGCATTTGATTATGTGGATCATAACATTGTTGAGAAGAATGAGAATCTCAGAACACTAAATTGTGTTCATGTGAAACCTTTACACAGCTGTCTAGACAGAATGAGGGAAAATTGCAGGGTTTAAAGTTGGGAGAAGTGTGTGGAAAAGTGTGCAGGAAAAGGTTGTGTTCTTTGTTGATATCTATTCATTCTGTATGCTGGCTGAGTACATCATTCCATAAACTGAGCCATGTGACATCAAGATTGAAGGAAAATTCATTAACAAACTGCATTACACAGATGGCACACCTCGCCTGCAGAAAATGAAAAAGTGTTGAAGTACTTACTGCAGAAGATTAGCCTTCAATAAGAATGAAATCTCAACATCAAGAAAATAAAAGTTCTCCTCACTGGACAAATAGACAACATCACAATAGATGGAGAAAAAAAATTAAAATTGTCAATTACTTCATCTTATTTGGACCCACAGTCAATACCCTTGATAGCAGCAGTTAAGAGATCAAAATATGTGTTACTTTGAGGAAATCTTTTATTAAGGATCTATCCAAAGGTCTAAATAGCAAGGGTGTCAATTTAAAGACTACAGTGTGCCTGCTCCAAGCCATGGTATTTTCTATTGCTTCCTACGCATCTGAACGTTGGGCAATGACTAAGGAAGACTAAAGAAGAACTGATGCCTTTGAATTGTGGTTTTGTCAAAGAGTATTTAATATACCATGGACTTTCAAATGAACTCACAGATCAGTTTTAAAGCAAGTGCAACCAGAGTATTGCTTGGAGGCAAGGATGGTAAAACCTCATCTCAATTGTTTTGGGCATATTTTCAGGAAGAACCAATCCTTAAGAGAAACATATCATGCTTGGAAAGGTGGAAGGTTGGTGAAAAAGAGCAAGATGCTCAGCAAGATGGATTGAAGCAGTGACTACCGCGATGGGCTTGAACAGGACAGAGATTGTGATGACGATGGTACAGGACAGGGCAAGGTTTGGATCTGTTGTTCATAGGGTTGCAATGAGCCTTAATGGACTTGTTAGCATTTAACAGTAACAAGAGTCAAAATTAATTTGACCAGAAGATGGAGCTCTGGTAGTAATGTCCCTGAGGAGCTTTGCTGCTAAGCTAATCCAAAGGTGGTACCTCTGATGGTTTAAACCCACGGACGTTCTGGGGAAGAAAGATGGGCAGTCTTCTCCCATGCAATTAAAAGCATCTAAAAAATCCATTGCAGGGTCAGCTATGAGTCAGTTCTGGCTTGATGGCAATGAGTTAGTTGAGTAATGGACTGCTATTTGGTTCTAGTTGGGATGGATTCAATGTCAATGGGTTTAGTTTTGGGTTTTCTTGCTAATAGAATGAAGTTGAGTAGTTACAATGGAAACCATGCAATTCTTCAAAATTAAAATTCCATATCTAGGTCTTTACTGGAAAATATAGACCAGACTTTTTTTATTTAGTCTTTGGACTGACACCCAATGAAGTATATTCATATGATATTAATCCCACTACATTTTATAATTTACTCCAAGTGAAGAAAAAGTTGAATTTCTGAATGAATAACAACATGTACCAGAAGAGCAGCCAATTCTAAGATGATTTATATTTTATGTAATGGAAAGGTTATTTCTAGAACTTTTCTTTTCAGTAATACCTACTTTCCACTTATCAACTATTTCATTATCTGACATTCCTTTTTACTTTCTCAATAGTAAATAAAAAATCTACAGTACAGCTTTTTCTTGCAAATGAACAATGTACATCCAGCAGTGACAAACACTGAGCTTCAAGGAAGGAGTAGTGCAGGCTGTGATGGTTAAGGTTGTGTGTAATCCTGACTAGGCCATGATTCTCAATAATTTGACAGGTATTATGTCCTTTTCCATTTTGTGACTTGTTGTGATAATCTTTCTTTTATTTTTTGCTTACTGCCAATTTTCACATCACTATTGTTAAAATCTTTCATTTGCTTGGCTCCACAATCAACACTCTTGGTACCAGCAGCCAGGAAATGAAAAGATGAATTGCACTGGGAAAGTCTGCTGTCAGGGAATTCTCCAGAGTACTGAATAGCAACTATGTCAGTCAAGAGACTAAGGCGCAACTGATCCAGGCCATAGTCTTCACAATTACTTGCTCTGCATCAGCAATCTGGACAATGATGAGGGATGATACAAAAAGAATAGATGCCTTTGAGCTGTGGTGCTGGAGAAGAGTACTGAATATACCATGGACTGCTAGGAAACCAAACAGGTTCAACCTGGAGAAGGTTAAGCCAGGCTACTCCTTGGAGGCAAGGATTCTGAAGCTCTGTATGACATATTTTGGGCATGTTGCAAGGAGTACTTGGAGAGGGACATTATGCTTGGAAGGGCAGAAGGACAGTGCAGGAGAGGAAGACCCAGTGACTGGGGTAATGAGGGTAGGTGTGTGTCAGAGACAATAAGATTGGCATAGGATAGAGCAGGTTTCAGGGATATTGTACATAGGGTTGTTATGAGTCACAAGTAACTTGATGGCACACAACAACAACAACAACAACAACCAGACTTCTCATTGTTGAGAAGAGTAGGAATCCCAGAGCACTTAACCATGTTTACACAAAGCCTATAAAACCTATACCTACACCAAGAGGCTGTTGTGTGAACAAAGCAAAGGAATACTACATGGTTTAAAATGAAGAAGGGAGTGAGTCAAGAGTTGCATTCTTTCTCCATTCCTATTCAATCTGTATGCTGAGCAAATTATTCAAGAAGCTAAACTATATGAAGATGAATGTGGCATCAGGATAGGAGGGAGACTCATTTATAAGCTGCATTATGCAGATGACACAAACTTGTTTGCTGGAAGTGAGGAGAACTTGAAGCACTTGTTGCAGAAGATCAAAGACTGCAGCCTTCAATATGAATTGTATCTTATTGTCAAGAAAACAAAGATTCTTACCACTGGAACTAACCATGGCAATAAGTGAGGGGTATATAAATGTTTGTTGTTGTTGTATCTCATGGTGATACTAAAGTAAATATATCTTGAATATTTTTTTGAAGTTCTGAAGAGTCACAGTATCTTTGAGAAAAGGGACTCTCTGGTTCACAACTGCCACCTAGATCTAGCATAGTGCTTGCCACAGAGGAAACCCTTGGCAGATACGAGTTGAATGAATGATGAATGAGTTTCCTCTTCTAGTTGCACATAATTTTACTTAAAATATGTTGTTTGAAAACATATGTAAACTTGAATTTCACAATGTTCATAGCTCTGCAGTTAATTAAATAACACCCAGGCATATGTTTGTTTAGAGAAGCCAGCAGATTCACAGGAAACTAGTCTCCAAAGCCAGCACTGATATAAGGAGCTCATTGGGCTCTTCGTACATTGTGGAATAATCCTACCACAACCCTTACTTACTTCAAACTACCCCCACTCTGGCAAATAAGTTCTGACCAAATGAACATGTTCTTCTTAAAGGTATTATATGTCATCAAATAAAGTATGTCTCATAGAGACCCTAAAAACCATAGATGTGAACCCTGTCCTATCCTGTGCCTTCTTCATCATCTCAGACACACTTGACTCCATTGCTGCAGTCACTATGTCAATCCATTTTGTTGAAGGTCTTCCTTTCTTTCACTGACCTTCTACATTTCCTGGTATGATATCTCTTTCTCTTATCAACATGCCCAAAGTGTGTGAAACAAAGCTTCACCATCCTTGCTTCCAAGGAGTAATCTGGCTACATGTTCTCCAAGAGATTCTGTTTGTTCTTTTGGTAGTCCATTGAATGTTCAATATTCTTCTCCATCACTACAACTCAAAACATCATTGTTTCTTCTGCCAACTTTATATATTGTCCAGTTTTCAGACACATAGCAAGAGATGAAAAAGACCATGGCCTGAATTACACACATCTTAGTCTTCAAAATCACATCATTGCTCCTCAGTTCTTTGGAAAATCCCTGACAACAGACTTTCCAAACATGATACATTTTTGATTTCTTGACCATTGGTGCTAAGGATGTTTATGGTGTTCCAAGTGAGACAAAATCACTGACAATTTCAATCTTCTTTCCACCTATCATAATGTTGCCTATCTGCCCAGTGGTGAAGATTTTTGTCCTATTGATACTGAGATGTAATCCACATTGAAAGCTATAGCCTTTGATCTTCAACAGCAAATGCTTCAAGTCCTACTCACTTTTAGTAAGTAATGTATCATCTGCAAAACACACGTAGTTGATGAGGCTTCATCCAATCTCAATGTCACATTTCTCTTTAAAGATTCCAGGTTCTTGAATGATTTTTATCAGATACAGATTGAATAAGTATGGAGAAAGGATACAACCCTGATGTACACCTTTCTTGATTTGGAGCCATTCAGTATTCCCTTGCTCTGTTTAGACAATAGCTTCTTAGTTTAGGTGTAGGTTTCATATGAACATGATTAAATGTTCTGGGATTCCTATTCTTCTCAATGTTAGCCATTGTTTGTTATGATCCACAGACTCAAATGCCTTTATATGGTCCGTAAAGCACAAATAGATATTCTGTTATTCTTTGCTTTCTGCCAAGATCCATCTGATATCAGCAATGATATCTCTGGGCCATGTTGTTGTTGTTGTTGTTATGTGCCGTCGAGTCATTTGCGACTCATAGCGACCCTATGTACAACAGCCCTAAACCCTGCTCTATCCTGTGCCAATCGTACTGCCTCTGACACACCCATCCTGATTACCCCAGTCACTGAATCAATACATCTCATAGAGGGTCTTCCCCTCCTGCACCATCCCTCCACCCTCCCAAGCATGATGTTCCTCTCCAAGGACCTGTCCCTCCTTGCAACATGCCCAAAGTATGTCAGACAAAGCCCCAGAATCCTTGCCTCCAAGGAGTTGCTTGGTTTAATCCTCTCCAGGATGAATCTGTTTGTTTTCTTGGCAATCCATGGTACATTCAATACTCTTCTCCAGCACCACAGCTCAAAGGCATCAACTCTCCTTCTGTCCTCCCTAATCATTGTCCAACTCTCTGATGCGTAACAAGTGATTGCAAAGACCATGGCCTGTATCAGGCGCACCTTAGTCTCCAGAGAGACACCGTTGCTCTTGAGTACTTTAGAGAGGTCCCTAACAGCAGACTTTCCCATCGCAATACATATTTTTATTTCCTGGCTGCTGGTGCCAAGAGTGTTGACCGTGGAGCCGAGCAAACTGAAGCTGTGAACAATCTCAATCTCTTCACCATCCATCCTGATGCTACCAATTGGTCCAGTGATGAGAATCTTTGTTTTCTTGACATTGAACCTCAGTCCATACTGAAGGCTGCAGTCCTTGACCCTTCGCAGCAAGTGCATGAGGTCCTCCTCAGTTTCAGCAAGCAGGGTTGTGTCATCTGCATAACACGGATTGTTAATAGATCTTCCACCAATCCTGATGCCACAATTCTCCTCATAGAGCCCAGCCTCTCAGATAATCTGCTCTGCATACTCCTCTGGGGCCATAGCCTCTTCGAAATACAGCTTGAACCTCTAACAGTTCTCCAAAACTGTGCTTTTCTAGTTGTTTTTGGTGATCTTCCCCAATATTTTGTTTGCAGGTGATATTAATGATACTGTTTGATACTTTTCACCTTCTGTTGGGTCATCTTTCTTGGGAATGAAAACAAATACAGATCTCTCTCTTCCAGTCAGTGGGACAGATAGCTGTTTTCCAAATATCCTAAATATACCGTTTACCATGTTCAGGGCTTCATCTGTTAGGTGGAACATGCCAGTTGGCATCCCTTCGACTTCTGGGTCCTTATTTTCTGCCAGTGCCTTAAGTGGCTTATATTTCTTCTGTCATTACCATTTGGCTTTTGATCATATGACACTTCTTGAAATATTTCAGGGTTGACAAATTCTTTTAACAGGAAGCCAAAACAAAGGGAAGAGATGCAGAAATGAAGGAGATGAGCAGAAGATTTCAAAGGGCAGCTCACGGAGAAAAATCAAAACCGTTTGAAATGTGAAAAGAGTTGGATTTAGAGAATAAAAAAGGAAGAATTGACTTGACATTTCTTAAGATGAGAGAAATAAATTTGAGCTTCTAGTTGTGATATTGAGAGATGCTATGATAAAATCTTGATTGATCTAGGAAGTATCAAAAGAAGATACAGGGAATACACAGTCATTGTACCCTAAATCTTAAAATTGAGGTTATTGTTGTCTAGATATTGAAGAGGTACTTGATAGCATATTTTCTCAATATTAACATATCCTTTTGAAGAAATCTATTTGATTTATTGACTATGTTATCATAGGTACTGATGGTTGATCCAAGTAAAATGAAATTGTTGACAACTTCATTCTTTTTTCCATCTATCATTATATCTTGTCTTTTTGCCTGCTTTCTGCCCTTTCTAAGCATCCCACGACCAAGTTTCACGCAGCCTTGGGGGTCCTCTGCTGTTACCTGTATGGGCATCAGGATGGATGGTGAAGAGATTGACATTGTTCACAGCTTTAGTCTGCTTGGCTCCATAATCAACACTCTTGGCACCAGCAGCCAAAAAATTAAAAGACATATTGCGATGGGAAAGGTCTGCTGTTAGGGACCTCTCTAAAGTACCAAAGAGCAACGGTGTGTCTCCGGAGACTAAGGTGCATCTGGTACAGGCCATAGTCTTTGCAATCACTTGTTATGCGTCAGAGAGCTGGACAATGACCAGGGAGGATAGAAGGTGAATTGATGCTTTTGAGTTTTGGTGTTGGAAAAGAGTGTTGAGGATACCATGGACTGCCAAGAAAACAGATTCATTCTGGAGAGGGTTAAATTGGGCTGCTCCTTGGAGGCAAGAATTCTGGGGCTTTGTCTGACATACTTTGGACATGTTGTAAGGAGAGACTGGTCCTTGGAGAAGGACATCATGTTTGGGAGGGTGGAGGGCAGGCGCAGGAGGGGAAGGCCCTCTGGGAGGTGGATTGATTCAGTGACTAGGGCAATTGGGATGGGTGTATCAGAGACGGTGTGATTGGCACAGGACAGAGCAGAGTTTAGAGTTTAGGGTCGCTATGAGTCGCAAGTGACTTGATGGCACATAACAACAACAACAACAACAACAACAATCATTATGTCATCTATTGATGTAGTAATGAGGCACACAGCAGATATTTAAAAAAAACACCTTTTCCTAGACATTTGTGAAATTTTTATTTGAACCCTCTTCATCCTTCTTACTCCCCTCTTTTATCTTACTACCATTCTGTCTGAGAGCTCAGTGACTTAAATCTTTTCAAGTGTATCTCATTTTTTCAAGTTTTCCAAACCAAAGAAAAAAAAGAAAAAAGAATTAAAACTCATATTTCTCACAGCATTTGATCTTGCCTAGGTTTTGAAAGGAAGACAATTTGGTTGAATTCCTTTACACTACAGTGTTAATGTCTCACTACTATTCCTTTACTTTTCCAAAGTTATTTCATTTTTTAAAAAGACCTATGAGGTCAGCCAAAGGAATCTCTAGGAGACAAGTTAAAAAACCAGCCAGAAGAGAAGCGTCGTGCCACTTCTTTTGAAAAGGCCTTTGCATCTTTCATATTGGGAGTGGGTTGGTCCTGCTTGGAAGGCTTCTTTTGAGTCAATTTTTTTTTTTTTTAGTTTTTTGGACAAAGTTTAGAAATACCATAAAATTGTGTATATATTCAGGTGCATTTTCCTAAAGAGAGTTTTTATCGAATCCTGAGTTCAGAATGGTTAAAAATCTAAGGTTGAAGCTGGAATTGGTTTTACAGCTTCTTCTCTGTCTACAGCTGTGCAATCAGGTACTTAAGCACAAAGGAAATCATAGGATTGAATCTTTCTTTTCCTAGGCATAAAGGTTTTAACAACTTGAGTATATTCAAATCAAGATATATTCTTTTCATATGCAATAATACCATCAAGAACACTCACCAAAGGTAGATTACTTTCATAGAAGATAGATGATACACTGCTATTGATTTTAAGCACAATAAATTTACACTAAAATTATTGTGTTTAAAGTGTACGTAATGACCAGAGTTTTCTGAGTCATTTATTTTATGTGTTAACTGTTTTACACACAAAACATGATCATTTTATGAATACTAGAATGATAAAATAAGATCTCCAACTCCAAAACAATCTATTTGTCATTCATTTTTTCCATTCATTAAAAATGGGAAGACAGAGTGAGAGTTAATAGAAAAGATTTTTTAAATGTATTTTAATATTTAATTTGCACAGATAATAAGAGACAGATTTCACTCTAGAATAACCAGAGAATAAATGGTTGCAGTCCAGTAACATTTGACAGTAATAATTAATATTCATAACAACTATCATATAGCTATAAAATATTACTGATTGTTAAAGCTAGTATAGAAAACCCAATTGAGTTCCTTAGGATTAGCAAAGTAATGTTGTTATAGTCTGAAATCATATTATACTATAATCATGCTGACATAAATAAAAAATAATTTGTACCAGAAAGATATTAATCCATTTGCTTATATTTTTCATTCAACTTAACTGAATTTTATTTTATATCATGTACTCGTAACAGAACTTTAAAATCTGGAGAAAATGGAAGTACCAGCTAATATCTCTGTTGTTGTTATGTGCCATTGACTTGTTGTTGATGATGATTTTATGTCCCATCGAGTTTCCTGAGACCATAGTGGCCCTATCTATGCACAATGCCTCTGAACCCTGTTCTATCCTGAGCCAAACTCATTGTCTCTGACACACCTGCATCCATAACCCCAGTTACTGTATCAATCCATCTCATCCAGGGTCGTCTTCTCCTGCGTTGTTTCTCCATCCGTCCAAGTGTGACATCCTTCCCCAAGGACTGGCCCTTCCTGACAACATGGCCAAAGTATGCAATATAGAGCTTCACCTTCAATGAGTAGCTTGGTTTCACCTTCTCCAGGACAGACTTGTTTATTTTCTTGGCAGTCAATGATATGATGACATACTAGGGTGTTATTTGTTGTTGTTTTGACACTGTGAGAATATATGGTTAAAAAAAACCCCAAACCCTATAAATTATTTTCCAAAATGGAGGACACAGAGAAGCAAAGGCTCAAAGGGCAAAACAAAATATAGAACCAATGAGCAATCTCTTCCTGTACAATTTATAGCACCTGAAAACCTGCTGGAGGGTTAACTATGAGTTAGTTCTGACTCAAAAGCACAATAATGGCAACAATGACATATAGGGTAAACTGTATTTTGAGTAATGACTTTCCATTCTCCTGTCATCCTCACTAATTATCCAGCACTAAGATGCATACAGGTAATTGGAAAGACCATGACTTGAATAATATGCACCTTAATGTATAGACTGACACCACTACTCTTCAGAATTTTTGAGAGGTCCCAGACAGAAGAAGTTCCCAATGCTATAGATTTACAGACCTCCTGACTCTAGTGTAAAGTGTGTTGATTATGGATCCAAACAAGATGGAATCATTGACATTTTCAGTCTTTTCTCCCTCTATCATTATGTTGTCCCTGGTTTAGGCATGATTGAATGTTCCCATTCTCTCAATTTTAGCCATAGTTTGTTATGATCCACACAGTCAAATGCCTTTGCATAGTCAATAAAACACAAGTAGATATTCCTCAGGTATTCTTTGTTTTTTGCCAAGATCCGTCTGATATCAGCAATAATTTCTGGTGCCACAGCCTCTTCAAAACCCAGCCTGAATTTCTGGCCCTCTGTCAATGTACTGTGTTAGCTGGTTTTGGATGATTTGCAGTGATATTTTGCTTGCATATGATATTAACAATATTATTCGATAATTTCCACCTTCTGTTAAGTCTTTCTTGGGGATGGGAATAAATGTGGATTTCGTCAAGTTAGTGGGGCAGGTAATCGTTTTCCAAATTTCCTGGCACAAGATTGCTGAGCATGTCCAAAGTTGCATCTGTTAGGTGGAGCATGTCAGTTGGCATCCCATTGATTTCTGGGCTCTTATTTTTTTACAATGCCTTCAGTGAAGCTTGAACTTCTTGCTCATCACCACTGGTTTTGCTCATACGATACTTGGTGAAATATTTCCATGTTGACCAATAATGCTTTTGTATAGTGATTCCCTGTATTCTCTCCATCTTTTTTGATGCTTCCTGGACCATTCAAGACTTGGCCTATAGCATATTTCAGTACTGTAGCTCTAGACTTGAATTTGTTTTTCAGTTATTTCACATTGAGAAAAGCTGAGTGAGTTCTTCCTTTTTTCATTCTCAAACTCCAGCATTTTGCACATTCCATTATAATATTTAGCTTTGCCTAGATGATAACTGTCCAGATTAATTATTATAGCCTTAGATAATTTTTTCTGGATTTTAGTTTCTTCATCTGTAAAATGAATCAGAACTGATAAAATTTTTCAGATTTCATGTAACATAACTTGGATAAATTAGATGCCAAAAAAGGAAAGATAACTATATATTTAGCAATACATTAAGACAAAATGTTACTCATTTTAATTGGTTGTTGTTGTATGCTGTCAAGTCAGAATCCTTTCATATAGCTGACCCTCTAGCAGGTTTTCAGGGCAGTAAATAACATGGAAGGAAATTACCCATCTTTTTCCTTGAGAGCAATTGGTGTATTACAACCAAATGGCCTTGGGCTAGCAGGACGACTCCTTACTTACAAGGCCATCAGAGCTCCCTTAATCTATAAGTATAATCTAAATAATTCAGTTTAATGATATATTAATCTAAATCTATAATTATAAATTAACTAAAATGGAAATATGTTATCAGTTTGAAAAAGTAGCATAGGCAATATATATCGTATTGATGTTGTGTGTCATCAAGTCATAAGCCACTTATAGATGATCCTGCAGGGGCTTCTTAGAGGCTGTAAGTCACAAAGGAGGAGATTTCTCACCTTTCTGCTGGGGGTTTCATACCATGTGACTTTGGTTTGACAGCACAACGTCTTACCAATAGGCCACGTATTGATGATCTGAACCTGACTCATATTTGACCCTTTAGGAAGTTTTCAGAGGCACTAAATGGCATGGGAGGAGATTTCCCATTCTTCTCTCGCAGAGCAGCTGTTGGGCTCCTCGGACTATGTGCTTTTGGGATTACAGAGCAGCTTTTTATCACTGGGTTACTAGAGCTCCCGAGCTTCCTGTGTGGTATGTGTTGTTAGGTGCCATCATGCACAACTCATAGAGACCTTATGAATAATAGCCCTGAATCCTGCCCTATCCTTTGTCATCCTTAACATCTCTGACACACCAGATCTCATTGCTGAAGTCGTTGGGTCAATACACCTCATTGGAAGTCTTCCTCTTTCGCTGACCCTACGTTTTTCAAAGCAATAGCATGGAATAGCGTGCGTTTCTAAGGAATAGCATCACTTAGCTACATGTCCAAAATATGAGAGATGAAGCTTCATCATTTTTGCCTCCACTCTGGCTGCACTTTCTCTAAGGCATCTCTGTTCACTCTTTTGACAGTCCATGGGATATTCAGCACTCCTCTCCAGCACCACAACATAAAGGTACAAATTCTTCTTCTGTCATCCTTATTCATTGTCCAGCTCTCTGATGCATAGCATGTGATTCAGACTATGGCCTGAGTTAGGCACACCTTCATCTTCAAACTGACACCATTGCTCTTCAGTATTTTGGAGAGGTCCCTGAAAGCAGACTTACCCAAGGCAATACATCTCCCTATTTCCTGACTGCTAGTACCAAGGGTGTTGATTGTTGATCCTGTGATGAGGACCTTATGTATTTTACACATATACAAAATGATAAATATGTAACTATATATATGTATGTATTTATAGATAGTGATTTTTGATACCCATATAAATTCCAAAATCTTGCATAACTTTTCTGTCTTCATGGGTCAGATTGTTTGAAGAATCAGCAATCACACATTTCTAGGTTTTGACGTTCTTGGGCTTGGTGTTCATCTTGGCATTCAAAGAGGAGTAACAGAAGGCTTCAGACCCTGACACCATCCTTGACTTTGGAGGGAAGAAGAGTGACCTCAGAATTCTCACTGAACAAATACTTTGAAGAAGTTGTTTTAGGCTTTTAATGTTTTAATATAAATATACACACAATTAGCAGATGCATTTCTTCTCAATCTTTAGAAACAAAATTCTGTGCCAAGATAAACATAATCAGCCATGATTTATTTAACATTTACAGCAAGGGAAAGTGAGAAGAACAGCAAAAGCAGACCCAGAGGACAGATACATAAAAACTAAGTAACTGGCCTAATCAAGGGGTATTATGGTATCAATTGTTAAAGGAGATGATTTTTAAAAAATGCTCAGTTTTATCAATCAACATATTTGACAGCCAATTTGTCATAGGTGGAGACTAGCAAGCTGTTCTCCCACTAAACTTCTCATGCACTTTAATAGTTCTTTCTGAATTATCTACCTGTTGGCTGAAAGATTTGCAAACACAAGTCTGCATGGACACCTGGAGATGCAAGTTGTTTATATGAAGAGATCATCCTGCCAAAACTTTCTCTGGAAGAGGTAGCCTTCAAGAGAAGTAGACAAAGTGCAAAGGGGTAGGGGAGCCGCCAGCCTATGGCTCTCTCTCCATTCATGGTCTTACGAAGCCAGGGTTGATGTCTCAGAGATAAAGGCTGTACCTCAAACATGTTATTTTTTGCAATGGACCAACACTCTGAGTCTACCTCTAGACTGTTTTTCTTTTTGGTGTTATTTTGTCTCCCTCTTTCAAAAAATACCTTTAGTTTACAATGATCACATTCCTTTTTCATCAAGACACTCATATCTTAAGCCTTAAATGACTCTATTTAATCCTCACTTTGTGCATATTCTGGTCTAAGTGTTATTACCAAAAAAATTCTTAAGTCATTTGTTTATTTCAAGAATGTACACATATTCTTTCAAGTACCAAATAATTCTATTTCTATACTATGTATAGTGGGAGTTACCTCAGACATTTAGCCACTTGACTTTGGTCTTTATTTGGAAGGCAGAAAACTGTTGAGATTTCAGAACCAGAGGATAGCACTAAAGGAAGTATGCTTTAGGCAAAGTTATTTACAATACTCCATCAAAGAAAACAGGTGCTTTTCATAAATTTTGTTGGTAAGTTGTTTGAGATACCTTTTGTGGTGTTGTGACTAATTATTAGTACTAATAACACATATAATTTTAAAAAGGAGCCCTTATAGTGACAATAGTTAAGCAGGTTTGCCTAGTAACCAGAAGGTTAGTCATTTGTACTCTTTAGGAAAAAAAAATTTGGCACTTCACTTTTGTAAATACTATACTAAAAAAAAACCCCAAAATACTATGAGGTATTTATACCCTGTCATACAGCAGTCAAAATCCACTTGAAGGACCTAGGAACAATTATCCATATCTGAAAGCTTTAATTTCTTACCATGTTAAAACAAATGCTTAGTTTTGTGGTACCCAAATTACCTATAATTGTTCAACAAAACCAGTAACTTGCAAATAAAATTGCGACTCACTTCTATTCATGCAGATTGGTCTACAAGCCACATTTTCTCACATTCATATAAAGGAGAAGATTGGCCTGAACACCAGTCTGACTTTGGAAGGGATATTCCAAGAGAAGAACCGCCCCTCACACCCCAGAAAAGTTCCAGAGTGCTAAATAGGACACCATTTAGAGTGACTGATCACCTGGGAGTCAAGAGGTATTGGTTCTGAACTTTCTGGAGCTTTGTGAAGTACCAATTTCCCGTGATTAGAGAAAGATTAAAGTGAGGTGAAAACTCCAGGTGATAGATTAAGAGTGAAAGTGAATTATTAAATAAATGTTTGTCAAATTTTTTGGATTCAGGTCTTCTTTGCTTTGTAAAAACAATTGATTGCCACAGAGAGCATTTGTTCATGTAGAATAGATCTCTCTCTCTCTGCATAGATGGATGGATTGTTGGATGGATAAATGGATAGATAGATATCTGGAGAGAGAGTAAGACAGACAGAGAAACTAGCATTGATAGTTAGAGATTAATAATGAGAAATTATAAAGCACATGATTTCAAAACCATTGCTGAATTAACTACAAGAGACAGAGCCTCAGAGAAGTAGGGATATTTTAGAATTGGCTGTCTGGCATAGTTGGGATTGGAGATTATTAAAATCCAGCTAATTTAAAGGCACAGATTCTGGCATCATCTACTACATGGTAACAAAAGATTTAATTAAATAAGGCAATATAATTCATATCTATAGCCAGATGGAATATAGTGCCCACTGAAAGAAAGACTTGGAGTGATCACCCCAGGAAAAGTTGTGAAGGTTGTGAGATGTTAAGGGTCACATGCTAACTGCTTCTACTTGTGAGAAAAATAGGCAATCTTCTTCCTTGCGACTTGTTATCTCTGAAAATCCTCTGGAGAGTCAGCTATGGGTTGGTTCTGACTCGATGGTATATAATAACAACACTGCTTTTAATTGCTCTATCTGATGGTTTTTAAAATCAAGTGAGGTAGGGAGAGAAGGGGAAAAAAATCCTGAACTGTCTAAATTCTTAGCTTACAGAAAGGAGAAAATGATGAAACATCAGTGATTATGTTAAAAGGCATCTTTCATCAAAAGTAGTTGCAGAATAACAGTTTAGTTTTAGAAGACCAAACTGAAAATATGAAATATCTGGGTGACTTAATTACATCAATTGAATCACAGTTGTGTTTGATTTCTTATAAGAAAGCCTGGGAACAGATTGGGACCTCAAGAATGGGAATGGGAATTTTTGGAAGGATTTGAGTGACTCAGAGTGTCATAAGCCCACACATTCCCCGGAGCCTCCCGCAGAAGGTGTAGCCCAGCTCTTGCTGAGCATGCACAGACCTTGTGATTATCTCAGCTCGGTTACCTTGCTAGAGGAAGGCAACTCTTCTCTCCACACTCCCACTTCCTTCAGCTCCCTCCAAACTTACACCTGGAATCAGATTCCAGCAAGCCCACGAAAGACAATTCAAAGAATCTTGCACTGAAAGAATTGCCAGAGTTTCCCAATTTGTATTGATGAGGGAAATAAAAAAAAAAAAGACAAATATGTATAATAATAGATTGGGCTGAGTTTGAGTGAACTGATAAGCTTCTAGATTGCTATTTGAACAAATTAGATGGTAATTGTTCACTCAGTTAACTGATAGCTGGACTCTCGGAGATGCTGTTCATCAAAGAGCCCTTTGATGAGCTCTCACAATAGTAGGTAGACAAGATGACCTACTTTGAGCATGCCAGTCACCTTCCTTTCTCTATGAGACAATGTTTGCTCAGTGGATTAATTAAAAATGTCATCAAGAGTCTGATTCTGTTACTTGGCATCAGGACTCTGACTGACAAGACTCAGACTAATAAAAGGATGTGTCTTCAACTAAGGAAGTTAAAACTCCAGCTAAGTAAACTTTCTATCAAAGAATATTTAAATTTGTTCTATAAATGAAAAAGAACTCATATCAATTGCTGTTTTTCAGTTTGTTGCTACAAATTCAAATGTGAGTGATTTGAATGATGTAATTTTTGAGTTCTTTTTAATTTTTTAAATTTTATTTTACTATTTTGTGTGTGTACCATCAAATTGGATCTAACTGGTATAGAAGGAGATTGCCCCTCCTTCTCCAGCAGAGCATCTGGAAGATTTGAACTGCACACCTCTGGGATTGCAGTGCAGCTTCTTGCCACTAGGCCACCAGAGCTCTCCATGAGTTCTTTTTAAAATGTTGGATTTCAATGCTACAGAATTATCTTATATTTAAAATATGTCTTATTTTAAAGATTAATGGAATAGGAGAGCACCAGTCTATCATGCTGACTCTCAATTCTTTTGGCCTCAGTCAACATGCTTTATTCAGATATTCCAAGTAGGTAAACTTGCTATTCATGATACATATTGAAAGGCATGCTTGTGAGAGATAACAGTAAACATTAAGACACCAACATTCCGATCCACAGGTCGTCAGGCTATTGATTATTCTTGTTTATATTTGTCTTGTCAATTGGAATCCTAAAGAACATCATCTTAATATGTATTATTAGACAATAAATGTGGAATCAAAGAACAGATCATACACTTCAGGGAGAGGCAAACAGATAAAAAAATGATTGAGATTTGCCGAACATTTTTCCCCTAGACAAAGTTGCAGCTTAACAATGAAAGCATATTCCTTTTCTTTAATTCAGCCAAGGTTACTTTTTCATGATGTTAGAGTGATAGAAGCCCTACAGATAAAACCGTCATAAAAATTTCTCGGCCAAATATATACACTCAAATGAGATATGAAAAGAATCAGGGAATTAAATTATTCTGTTGAAAGCAACTTTTTATAATAAAAATCTGCAGAAAAAATGAATTAACTTCATGCACTAGGATATAATTACACGACCTCCCTTGAACTGAGAATCTCAAGGACTTGGAAAGTCAGACAAAAAGCCATTTAGTTTCACTGAAGGCTTTATGCATCTTCCTTCTAAACTGCACTTGGACTCAGTTTTCAAGGTAATTATTACCTAGTGATTCAGAAGATATTCTTGGTTTCTAACCAAAGTTATATGTTAAACACAATAACTTCACTTCAGTTTGTTCATATCAGAAGCCACAATTATTCCTTAATAGTGCCTTTTACCAAGGCTGGCCATTCTGGAAATTCTAGAAACTATTTTAAAAGTATATACATATACTTAACTGGCAGGGGAGATATCATGATCATGGAGGTGGTTTTCCCAGGACGAGACTTACCCATTGCAATCTAGATATGCTGACCCCTGCAATTTCCTCAAATGTGGGTAACTCGACTACATAATTTATGATACTGGGGGACTGCATTAGCCTTATCTCTTTTGAAACAACAATAATAATAATGAATAATAATAATAGCAGTTTAAATTCACTAACTGCTCTGAAGGAGAAATATGGACAATCTCCTTTGTAATTAACTGCCTCTGAAAACCCACTGGAGGGTCAACTATGAGTTGGTTCTACTCAATATCATATACCACTAACAATAGGGCACATCCATATTATATAAATAATACTTTATATATATGTATAAAATACTGTATATATATGAATCTATGCATAGTATAGAAGTAGAATGATTCAGTATCTGAATGAAAACTTAAAAATTCAAAGATTTGAGAATTTTTGGTGATACCATTTAGAACAGAAAGTGCACAAAATATAAAAACAGATGTTGTTGTTGTTGTGTGCTGTCGAGTGAGAACTGACTTAGAGCTGACCCTCCAGCAGGTTTTCAGATGCGTTTAATTGCATGGGAGGAGATTGCCCATCTTCCTGTAGAACATCCGGTGGCTTCAAACTGTGTACCTTTGGGTTTACAGGACAGCTTCTTACCACTACTTCACCAGAGTTCCCTATAGTAACAAACACGTGTTATGGATAGATATATAGATACACACACACACACACACACACACACACACACACACACACACGGGAGGGGGAAGAGAACTCTGGTGAAATATTGCAATAGTGCATTACATGTAAGACTGCTAACTAAAAAGTCAGTAGGTTGACTCAACCAGACAGTCTTTGGAAGAACGATGGGCAGTCTCTTTCCATAGAAATTTACGGCCTTGGAAACCCAGAAAAGGGTCCCCATGAGTCAAATTGACTCAATCACAGAAACAGAGATCTATATCTACACATACATTTCACAGTATCACTCTTTTTTTTTTTTTAAGAGTTGGGGACTGAGTTTACCTAGGTCACACAGAAAAATATAAAGAACCAGGGCAGCAATTTGAGTTTGCAGGCTAGAACAGAGTTGGGGTCTCAGTACCCAAGAGAGAATCCCAGGGCTTCTCTTTCAACTTTACTATGATTAAATACAGTAAATTAGAAAGTCTGAAGGTGAGAGGGCACGATGCTAGAACTACACAGCTCCAGTCCAGGCTAAGTTCCTCTCCATTCCCAGGAGAACTGTAGAACTAAGAGTCACAGGACTCTGTCTCCATTCCTCAGTCCAAGACAAGGAATAGAGACAAGGCACAAAGACCTTGGGTGTTAAGGTGAATATCAATGTGGCCATATATAACATTATTATACAGAATGAAGAAAAATATGCCCAAAAAAGGGATGCTTTCCTTCAACAGGCTGGGCTTTTGCTAGCAGCAGAAACCACACTTGGTAGTGCTAACAAAAATGGCCTGTTGAACAGGTCGTATTCCTAGGAAAAAACCTCCACTGGTATGGCACAGTCTTGGATGGGATGGCAGAGAGTAGGAGGCAGATCGCTCTCACGGATGACACGCTTGCCTCAGCTCCCAATGGTTCTGTTGACTCCAGATTTTTCCCATGGCTGAGAATCGAGGAGGCAAACGTGCAGTGTTTCACATGATCAGACACTGTTCACCACTTGCTCCTGGTGGGCCCGACAGATTGAGGGCATCTAGGTCAAAGTTGAGGCCAGGAGGCATCTCTCCTGCCAGCTCTTTTGGGGGATGACCCAAGTCTTGTAGCTGCTGCATAAGATCTAGCACCGTCTCAAAACGAGCCTTCTCAGTGGCTTCACTATCTGTCAGGATCTCTGCCTCAAACTGCTCACATATCTTGCCTATGACACTGTGTTGCTCCTGATATTTTTCAAACTGTTCTAGAGGTAGAGATTCCTGGTGACTCTGCAACCATTCTGGATACTTTTCTGTGATCTCTTTCAATGAAGGGTACATCACATCCTTAGTAAATTCTGCATAATACTTTGCATGATGGGGAGGATGTTTCCTTCTCCATCTCCTTCATCCATGCCTAGCCCCTCCATGGCCTTGTTCAGCTCCTCTTCTGACATACCTGAGTTCTGCAGATCAGTGGCATTTTTGGCTAGTCCACTGAGTGTCTCCTTTAGGCAAGAAGTGAATTCTTCTTGGGAAGTTGCATCACTGCCAACTCTCCCTGCAGCCTCTGAGAGCTTCTGGAACTGCTCCACCAGGTGGGGCTCTTCCTCAGCCAACTCTTTCATGGCCTTCTCAAACTCTGCTGTGGTTTGGGAAGCCAACTCACTGTCAGACAGTTCCTGGAAAAACTTCTCTTGAGAGGCGAAGAGAGCATCTTTGGCAGTGTCTCCTGGCGATTTCTTCTGGGGCCCTGAGGCATCCGGAGCTGTGGCGATAGGTGGGGGTGCCGGGGAGGGTTTGGCTTTATCGAAATCATCAAGAGCACTTTCCAGAAGCTCTTCCAGTTCTCGATCCGCGTCAGCTCCAGGAGCACCGCCATGCTCCGTGGCGGCCATGTTGCTCACAGTATAACTCTTAAGAAGAACAGTTACTATTATTTCAAGTCATCTTCAACAGCTTAGTGACCCAGCTGGTACCACTTGCTAAGACATCTTTGGGTCTCTTTTCACAGTTCATAAAATGCCATTTGTAGCTATTGCAGTAGATGGCAGTGTTTTAAAACTTCCTCCATCTGCAAATCTGGATAATCATCTGTAATCAGGCTATTTATATTATATATGGATGTCTCAGAGACTTACAGCATTAAATGTAGAAAAAAACAAATCAATATTGAAATGGGACTTTACTATATACATGTATCTTTGACATCCAGTAATCTCAGGAGAGGTGGAACTAATATATTTCTGATACTTCCTGACACACAAGAGCCCATTGCAGTAGCCATCATGTCAGTCCACCTGGTTGAGGGTCTTCCTCTCCTTCGCTGACCATCTACCCTTCCCAGCATCATGTCCTCCTCCAACAACATGCCCAAAGTACATGAGGCGAAACATCATCATTCTTGCCTCTAAAGAACACTCCAGCAGCACCCTCTCTAAGACGTATCTGTTCTCCTGGCCATCCATTGATGTTCATTGCTCTTCTCCAACAGCACAGCTCAAAGGCATCAATTCTTCTGTCATTCTTATTCATTGTCCAACTCTCAGATGCATAGCAAGTAATTGGGAAGACTATGGCCTGAATCAGATGTACCTTCATCCTCAAACTGACATCACTGCTCCTCAATAATTTGGAGAGGACTTTAACTGCAGACTTTCCCAGTGCAAAGCATCTCCTTATTTTCTGGCTGCTGGATCCAAGCAAGATGAAGTGTTGACAGTTTCAGTCTCCTCTCCACCCACCATGATGCTGCCTATCAGTCCAGTGGTAAGAATATTTTTTGTCTTGACACTGAAATGCAATCTGCACTGAAGGCTGCATTCCTTGATCTTCTGAGACAAATGTTTCAAGTCCTCCTGGCTTTTAGCAAGCCAGGTTGTGTCATCTGCATAACATGGGTTATTGATGAGTCTTTCTCCAAAAATCCTTTTATAAAATTAGTTTAGACTGAATACTGTGTTGCATCAGTAATATGAAATTTATTTACATTGATTTTTGTGAATATTAGGAAGAGTATACCACTTGTAGAGAGAATGCATCTTTCAGGTTGGTACTACTGTCTCTTTATGCTAATCATCTCTGATTGTTACCCTCCCTGCATCTCTCCTCTAATAAGGTTAATGATGCCTTTCAGCTAGGCTCTTCCAAAAGCTGAAAGCAGAGAATACCAGAAAGATGTTTACTTTTCTTTTATTGATTATGCAAATATATTATATTTGACTGTGTGGATCATAACAACTTATGAATCAAAGTGAGAAGAATGGGAATCCTAGAACACTTATCTGTGCTTTTGAGAAAATTATACTTACACCAAGAAGCTATCATCCAAACAGAACAAGGGAATACTACTTGGTTTAAAAAAAAAACCACAAAAAAACACTGGTGTGCACCAGAGCTGTATCTTTTTTTCCATGTCTATTCAATACTGAGCAAATAATTAAAAAAAACCAAACAAACAACTGCACTATATGAGGAAGAATGTGGCAACAGGATTGAGGGGGAACTAATCAATAATTTGCCTTATTCAGAAGACATAACCTTGCTCGCAGAAAATGTAAAAGACTTGAAGCACTTACTGCAGAAGATCAAAGACTCCAGCATTCAATATGGGCTACATCTCAACATCAAGAAAACAAAAATCGTCGTCATTGGACCAATAGGCAACATTCCGACAGATGGAGAAATGATTGATGTTGTCAACGATTTTGTTTTCCTTAGATCCACAATCAACACCTGTGGTAGCAGCAGTAAAAAAAAAAATCAAAAGAAGTATTCCATTGGGACGATCTGTTGTTAAGGACGCTTCCAAAATGCTAAAGAGCAAGAACATCAGTTTAGAAACTCTGGTGCATCTGATTCAAGCTATGATAGTTTCAATTACTTCTATGTGTATGACATCTGAAAAACAAATAAGGATGACAGAAGAATCAGTGCCTTTGAATTGTGGTGTTGGGGGAGAGAACCGAATATCCCATGGACTGACAAAAGCACAAACAACTTTATCTTGGAGGAAGTTCAACCAGGGTGCTCCTTAAAGGCAAGCATGGTGAAATCTTGTCTCATTATACGTTGGACATATTGTACTAATCCTTGGAAAAAGAAATCATGCTGAGAAAGGTCTGTGAAAGACGGATAATACAGTAACTGTAACAGTGGGCTCAAGTGTGATGGAAATATCGAAGATGAGGTCGGAGAGGGAAGGTTCAGACCTGTTGTCCATAATATATACTGACTCAAGGATGCACAGCAGCATCAGCTACTAATATGTATCCCCACCGAGCTTTTGTCTCCTATTTTTATTGTTATTGTGGACCACTGCATTGGAACCAACTCATAGCTGACCCTCCAGTGGGTTTTCTGAGGCAGTACACTGCTTGGGAGGAGATTGCCCATCTTTCACCACAGAGCAGCTGATAGATTCAGATCACATGCCTTCTAGAAGTGGTTATTTAACTGCTATCACCTCTGTATCTTTCTGCTACACAGTTTCTGTATAAGTAAATTTTTATTCTTCATTCCCAATAGCAGATAGAGTTACTTAAAAAAAAAATTCTGAAGGGCAGCACTAAGTCACCATAGCATCTGATTAACAGCCTTGTGTGGAATCCGTCTTTCCCACATCAGGTATTTACTCTTCTCCAACAATGCCTGAGTGCAGCATATCAGACACTGCAACAACCAATCTACAGCTATACGAACATCCCTTAATTAAGAGTAATCTTTGTATCATCTTCTTGGTCCCACCTTTGGGAAGAGGGATTTTGCTCTATTAAGTGTCTCTCTTATTTTTGGTTATCTCAGTTCTTGGCTTTTCATTGCCTTCTTCCTCTTACATTTTTTTAAGCCTTTTCTTGATTCTAAATCTCATTTTAGTTATTACTCTATTTCTCTTTTTAAAAACTTTCAGAATCATAGTTGATTATCCACTGTTGTACATTGGATAAGAGAAGATTGTTCATCTTCTCCCCGTGGTCACTGATGGATGCAAACTGCCAGCAACATGTCCTGTTGGGTTAGCATGTAACCAACATACCTTGTACCACTGTTGTTGTTACATAACATTGAGTCAGAACCGACTCATAGCAGACCCTCTGAGGGGTTTTCAGAGGCAGTTAATCGCACAGGAGGAGATTGCCCATCCTGCAGAGCCGCTGGTAGCCTTGAACCACGTGCCTTCAGGATTGCAGAACAGCTTCTTGCCACTAGGCCACCAGAGCTCCCTTATGTCATATCTGAATAAAAAGATAACAATGCCAATCCCCTGAGACTAACATTTTTTTGACTTCTAGTCCAAAACAATGACATTTTGAGTATTTTACTGGCACAAGTTAAGAAAAATTTGACAAATAAGGAAATATCCAGATATGAGTAGAGCAGCCTGGAGATGATGTTAACTGAGGAGCAATAGGAGAAAAAGGATCTGTAAAAAGTGGATAAAAGAAAACTTAAAAATATCAGGAGCTCTGGTTGCCTAGTGGTAAGGAGCTGTGCTGCTAACCCAAAGGCACATGGTTTGAATCCACCGGGTGTTCCACAAAAGAAAGTTGGACCATGTCCTTATGTGAGGTTTACTGCTTCTGAAAATGTATTGGAGGGTCAGTTATGAGTCAATTCTGACTCAATGGTGCACAACAAAAACAAAAACAAATCCCATCATAATTGCTTTTAAAAAGTATGTTTTAAGTATTAGCCTAGAGAAAGACATTAAATTTCTTTCGCATTTCCACAAAAGAGAAAACAAAATAAAAATCAAGGGGCTGTTTTCAATTTTGTCTGTGAAAGTACTTACTTAAAGATTGGGGACAGTGATATACAACTCTTGTCAGATAAATCAGGAAGAAAGCAGGATGCTTCTTTGGCATCACAGACAAATGGGCCCAAGGGAGGTCAGTGTCAGCAGAAAGGCAGTAATTAAGACATAGGAGTGTTTAGAAATCCTGAGGAGTCTATATAAGTAGGAGAAAAGAGGGTGGAATTCTGGGGGACTCTGCTGTTGGTATTGTGTAAAAAGAGTGTAGGCAGCATGAGGACAGCCAAGTCTGACATCAGATAATTCTGTAAAGGAAAATTGTCTCCATCAAAAATATCCTCAGTATGAAGTGATTTCTTATAGTCAGATGTGGTCTCTCACACTCCTGCATTTGCTTCTATCGATTCCAACATCAATTTTACTGCTCTAATGGGTCTTAAATTAATTGTAATGACTACACAGGTTTTACAGAACCATACTCACTGTTATTAGGTTTATTAGGGAAGTTAATAGATTATTATTTGCATTAGTAACAAAATGCAGATAACCTCAAAGCTCAGATCAGTAAAGCAAAATTCCCTGAGTCCTGCCAGTTGCAGCATCTTCCCTCAGTCTTCCAGTAAGCTTCTAGGTGAAGGCCTCTGGCTCTGGCTCTGGCTCTGGCTCTGACTCTGGCTCTGTGGGACAGAAGTCCCAATTCAGCTCTGTCTCATGTTGGTCTCTGGTTCTCTGTTGTGGCTGCTATTGCTCTTGTGTAGAATCCATTCTGGCTGGAACAGGAATATCTGGCTCCTGAAGGGCGTGTGCTGCTTCCTCTTCCTTGTGCGTGTTGAGATTCCCAATTTCTGCTGCTAAAAATGCTTAATTTAAACCTACTGGGAAGGTGAGAATAGCCAGTTGCTTGTGGATAGACTAACAAACCCTATATTTATGATTCTGCCCATCCATGTGACAAAGTCAAAGTTAATGGCTAGGAAAGTAATTTTGAACTAAAAACCCTTGACACTACAACTGCTGAGGGTCGGCAGTGTGGGGTCATAAACAATGAGTATGGTTATTCAACTGTAATTTACCAACAAGATGATCATATTTATGGCCAAACTGTGATGATATAATGAAAACTTTGATCAAATATTTAATAAAAGTCAAGATATGTTAATCTTGATATATCTATGTTCTACTGAACTGTGACAAAAAGTCCTATCCAAAATGGAAAAGAATAGTTTAATGTATTTGCTCATATAGATCTCATTTAGGGAGCTAATGAACATTACATTTTTTTGTTAAATAGTATATTTAATGATAAGTATATTTAATCTTTTCCTCCAAACCTTTTACTTCATCTTGATCTTGTTTTAATTTGTAGTTAAACTGTAGTTTGCCTTTCCTTTAACTTTCTCATTTGTGTACTTGCTTTGCATAGTTAGACAAGGTCACTGGCCAGGGAGAATTTCTTCATTAAGAATTGCTTCATCGCTCTAGGATACTCTACTGACACAATTAGCAACCTGGTTCATTACAGTGGTTATAAACTCCTCATAAACTAGTAACACTGTTTCTTCTTCTTGAGTAGTAACTGCCACTGAACCACACAGGAGCCTTCCAATATATAGAAAATGTATTGTCCTTTGAATAGCAGACTCCACCAAGAATGATCATGAAGTTCTAAATATAATTTTCACTTGATATTTTCATCACAGACACATGAGCATAGCATATTTCAGGAAACTCTGATTAGCTATATTATGGGTTTATATCACCCTCTGTTACAAATACTCCAAACACTTTGATTGGAGTATAAATGCTTAGTCTCAAGATTCACCAGCGTTCCAAAATATTGCCCCCAAATTGATGATTGTGGACTCTTTCTCTCTTGTTTTCACAATCTTCTAGAAATTCCTCAGCCACTCATGAATGAATGCCTTTTAGATTTGCCTCTTCTTGACTTTCATCTTACCTGCCATTTGGATCTACTCAGAGGGCAAAGCAACTCTAACCACTTGGAGAGGAGAAACGTGTGGAAAAAAGGGCCATACATGGATCATTGCCTAAAGAAAGACGCCATCAGACAGTAAAAAGGGACTGTGTCCCTGGAAGAGTGGAGAGGTTATAGAATTCAGAAATTTATTGTGTAGATATGTTTAGAATAGTAGAAACTTGTATTGGGCAGGCATTTAGTGATCAAGTAAAAATTCTCATTCAGAGAGGTATGGTAACAACTATTATGTGCTTGGCGTTTGTAGAAAGTATTTGAATGTGTAAGCTAATAATCTTTCATATATATATATATATATATATTTTTTTTTTTTTATTTATTTATTATTATTTTTGCGTGAGTGTGTGAGTGTACCATCAAATCAGATCTGACTGGTACAGGAGGAGATTGCTCCTCCTTCCCCCAGCAGAGCATCTGGTGGATTCAAACTGTGCACCTCTGGGATTGTAGTTGCAGCTCCTTTCCATTAGGCCACCAGAGCTCCCCTGCTAATAATCTTTCTTAAATGAATAAGCTTTCCTTTTTGCTTTCTTGGGGACTTAACTTTCTCTTTAAGGATATTTTTCTGTCTTTCTTCCCCTGAGATTTCTCTGCTATCAAAAGACCCACTAAATAAACTACGAAGCCGTACTCTATAAAGAGGAATGTGGCATAAGGATTGAGGGGAGACTTCTCAATAAGCTGCATTATGCAGATGACACAACTTTACTTCCTGAAAGTGAGAAGGATTTGAAGCACTTGTGCAGAAGATCAAGGAAATGTAGGCTTCAGTACGAATTGCTTCTCAATATAAAGGAAACAAAGATTCTTACCACTGGTCCAATAGGCAGTGTCATGATGGATGGAGAGGAGATTGAAACTGTCAACAGCTTCATCTTACTTGAACCAACAATTAACACCCTTGGTACGATCAGTCAGGAAATAGAGAGACACATTGCAATGGGAAAATCTGCAGTTAGGGACCTTTCCCAATTATTGAGAAGTAGTGATGTCACTTTGAGGACTAAGGTGCGTCTGATTCAGGCCATGGTCTTTCCAACTATTAGCTATGCATCTGAGATCTGGATAATAAATAAGGATGATAGAAAAAGAATTGATGCCTTTGAGCTGTGGTGTTGGAGAAGAGCACTGAACATACCATGAACGGCCAAGAAAATGAATAGGTATCTCTTGGAGAAGGTGCAGTCAGAGTGCTCTTTGGAGGCAGGATTGAAGAGGCTTCACCTCAAATATTTGGACATATTGTTAGGAGGGGCTATTCTTTGGAGAGGGACGTGATGTTGGGAAGGGTGGAGGGTCGGCAAAGGAGAGTAAGATCTTCAACCAGGTGGATTGATAAGGTGACTGCTGCAATAGGCTCTTGTGTGTCAGGAAGTGTGAGGATGGTACAGGACAGGACTAGTTTCAGATCTTTTGTTCATAGGGTCACTATGAGTTATACTTGACTCGATGGTACCTAACAACAACAACAGTAACAACTATCTTTAGATTTCTTCATCTGTTGAATCATTTTAGCTAATCTTTGGTCCTTTTAGCTAGTCTTTATTGAACTCTGGATCTCCCTACATTCTTCAGACGACCTTGCCACTCTGTCCACTAACTCCCAGGCTGCATTTCCCTCAGAATTCCTTTTTCACTGTCTCTTGTCATCACTGGCAGTTTCCCATCTTCACCTAGCTGGTCCAAGCTTTCTTCCCAACTCTACATAATCAGTCTCCATAAGCAAGCAACATTTGTGGTTAGATTGAATTTCATTCACACTGAAGTTTAAATCTTCCAGGTGTTTGCCCTTGATTTCTCACTGTGAAACCAGACACATTGATTCCTGTGAAAAGATTTTCAGATCAGAGTTAGAGGGTAGGAGAAATTTTTGTTGCTCTTTTGTAGGAGTAGAGGGAAGTTTTTCTTCTTATTCCTGAATTATATTATGCCTAACTAAGACTGACCCTGAAGATAAAGTTTCTGTAGTCATTTATTTAGGGTTGTTGTTGTTGTTATGTGCCATCGAGTCGCCTGTGACTCATAGTGACCCTATGTACAACAGCCCTAAACCCTGCTCTGTCCTGTGCAAATCGCACTGTCTCTGACACACCCATCCCGATTACCCCAGTCCCTGAATCAATCCACCTCATAGAGGGTCTTCCCCTCTTGCGCCGTCCCTCCATCCTCCCAAGCATGATGGCCCTCTCCAAGGACCTGTCCTTCCTTACATGTCCAAAGTATGTCAGACAAAGCCCCAGAATCCTTGCCTCCAAGGAGCAGCTTGGTTTAACCCTCTCTAGAATGAATCTGTTTGTTTTCTTGGCAATCCATGGTACATTCAATACTCTTCTCCAGCACCACAGCTCAAAGGCATCAATTCTCCTTCTATCCTTCCTAGTCATTGTCCAACTCTCTGATGCATAACAAGTGATTGCAAAGACCATAGCCTGTATCAGATGCATCTTAGTCTTAGAGTGACACCACTGCTTTTCAGTACTTTGGAGAGGTCCTGAGATAAAAGGCAACTTGCTCTGGATGGACCAAGTCAGGTGTCTGGCATAAGCCCATACGACAACAGCTTTAAGGGAACTACAGGGCAAAATTTCTGAGAGAAAAAGAAAAAACTTTCCCAACTTAATTAATAAATAATAACCCACTGAGCTACTAACCTAAAAGCTGGGAGTTTGAGTCAATTCAGAGACACTTCAGGACAGCCAGCTGGTCTATTGCTGAAAGGCCGCAGCCTCGAAGCCCCGTGGAGCCGTTCTGCTCTGCACACGTTTGGCTTCATGAGTCAGGAGTGTTTCAACAGGCGACTGACTAGAGCCGTTATGTAATTGTTAGGTTGGCAGCTACCTTCCTCTATACACAAATCCAACAAAAAGAATCAATAAGAATCTCCAGAACAGAGTGAGCTGCCTCAACAATGGACTCAAACACACTGACGACAATGAAGACGGCTCAGGACCAGGTGACATTTTACTCCTTTGTACATGAGTCAAAGTCCGCTCCATGGCAACTAACAATAGCTACACAACACAGTCAAAACCATTTTCATTCTAGAAGCCAACAAAGACTCAAACACAGGCACTACTTTCATCATTTTAGGGCCTTCTTCTACTCCTTAAGAAGGGAGTTCTGGTGGCTTAGTGGTAGGAATTTGTGCTGTCCACCTAAAGGTACATGGTTTGACTCTACCAGCTCCTCTGTGGGAGAAAGATGGACAATCTCCTCTAGTGCAATTTACTGCCCCTGAAAACCTACTGAAAGGTCAGTTATGGATCAGTTCCAACAAGTCAATATACAACAGCAACAACAACATACCGTAAGGAGGACCTCGTGGTAAGCAGTTATGCTACCAACTCAAAGGCATGTGGTTCAAATCCACCAGCTGCTTCATAGGAGAAAGAGTGACCATCTCCTCTCATGTTATTTGCAGGTTCTGAAAACCCACTAGTTGGTTAACTATGAGTCAGTTCTGATTTGCTGACACATAACAATGTTGTTGTTGTTTTGATTGCTGAGGGGTTGAGTATGACTCATAACAACAGCAACAATATTTCTTTAGGGGGAGAAAAAATCCCTGTTGATGTAATGTGCTTGGTAATAGACTGTGAAGCAAAAGGTTAGCAATTCGAATCTACTAACTACACCTAGGGGGGAAAAAAGAAACAGTTTAATCTTGTAAAAGGGTGACTCTGCTGGTCTAGTGGTAAAGAGCTTCACTGCTAACTCGAAGGCACATGGTTCAAATCCACCAGCTGCTCTACAAGAAAAACATGGGCAAATCTCCTGTGTGATTTACTGCCTCTGAAAACCCACGGGAGGGTCAAGTATGAGTCAGTTCTGACTTGCATGAACATAACAACAATACCTCTTGCAGACTTGTTGTTGTTGGTATTGGTGTTATTGAATTTTTTTTTATTATGTGTGTGTGTGTGTGTGTGTGTGTGTACCATCAAATTGGATCTGACAGATACAGGAGGAGATTGTCCCTCCTTCTCCAGCAAAGCATCTGGTGGATTCAAACCATGTGGTGTTATTTAATTGACTCCCAATGACTCTTGAAACAGCAGAGTGAATCCAATTCTATATGATCCTCACGGTCTCTGTCATGCTCAAGCCCAATGTTGCAGTCATTGTAATACTTTATCTCTTGAAAGTCTTCCTCATTACAGATTTATAGCCTCAGAAACTTAACAAAAGGTTTTTAAGAGTCAGAACTGACTTACAAGCAGTAAGTTTTGTTTTATTCCTTAAGAACTTGGTGGTGGGGAATTTAGTCATTTGATTGATTATTCCTTAAGAAAGGATACATGGTGGCACGGTAGTTATATGATTCAGATGGTAACTGAAATATCAGCAGTTCAAACCCACCAACTGCTCTGAGGGAGAAAGATGTGGCATTCTGATCCTACAAAGAGTCTTCTGCCTTGACAACTCACAAGACAATTCTATTCCCTCCTGTATTCTTAAATCAGAACTTACCCAGTGGCAATGAGTTTGGTCTTTTTTATTCATTAAGAACTAATTGTATAAGTCGTAGACTATGATAAGTTATCAAAGAGCATGAAGAGCAGCATTTGACTGAAGTTGACTCTGTAGGATTGATGGGAGAACAAGACCCACATGAGGTCAATTGTAATTTCTGATAAAAGTACTCAAACCATGGTACTTAGCAAGATTGGCTGAGATAGGAATATGTTATCTCCTTGGCATACAGCCGTATGGGAGATCAAGAGATGCTTCTTCTAACTCAGAATTACAGCTCTGGTCTAGCACTCCATATAGGGACTAACCATGAACAATTCTATATGTGAGACCAATCTTATTTAAGAAAATGAAAGCCGAGAAACTATGAAAGTAATTTTTCTTTTTATCAATGAACTATTCCAAGAATTGATTCAAGCCATGCAAAAGGCAGAATTTTATCTGGAAAATTCAAATTTGAGCCATCAACATACAACAGTTTGAAGAGGTGGTTATATAAGTAAGACTGACATTATAGGAAATAGAATGTCTTGTTTTCGTATGTGTAAAACCAGAAAGAAAAAAAGACATGTAAAATACTTTTATAGGCACAACATAGGGCTCATGAGTATTCAGTACAATATATGAGAAATGCCAGTTATTTCAAGTACACTATACCTCTTTGGCAAACAGGGATCACTAGGGAGTTTATGTTTGTGGGATTGGATTGTTTTGATGATGAAATGAAACTTAGATTGTTAGAATTTTTATAAATGTCACAAAATATTTCTGCTTAGACATTTTGAGCAAATGTCTTTTGAAATAAAGCCTTCTCTAGAATGGTACAGAGGAATGACATATATAGATATATTTATCTTTATTCAATTATATTGGCATATATTTCAAGGAAATTGAAATCAGAAAGAGGTATGAAATCCATTATGTAAATGTGCAAGGCCAATTTTCAGTTAAATTGGTATACTGTCAGAAGGTAGGAGATGTCTGGTGACCAACTGTGAAAATATGAATGATTTACTGATACAGCCAACTCCACTTCCATAAAGCAGATGGCCTTCTCAGATCCCTTCTTATCCCTCAGCCTCCTTCTCCTCAACTAGGATTAATATCCTTGAACAGAAAAAAAGATGGTAGCCTTCAAAATACTTTTGCATTCGTTCTCTCCATTCTCTCTCTCTCTCTCTCTCTCTCTCTCTCTCTCCCCCCCCCCATGTGGATCATCAACCTAATAGGTTGTAATTGAAACTGAATCACAAGAGTCTAATGAAACAGTAGAAAACATTGTCCCAGCAAAAACAAGTGGCCAAAGAGTTAGAAAAGGAACGTTCTTTAGTCTTTAACTTCTTGAGAACTTCTGGGTAAGTAACTTCGTATTTTCACAATTCCAGCCGAGCATCAAGGTGAGATACTGCTGATCTTACGTAAAGATGCACGTTCACATTGTCTTTGCACACAAACTGTGGTTTGTTGGGAAATAGCGACGGTAGGGACCACCAGGTGGGCAGCAATCAGAATACTGCAGGAAAATTTTAGTGAAGACAGTCCACAAGGCAAAAAGCACATATTTGATACAATTTGAGTTCCACAAACAGTTGTCTTCCCTAAGATACACATCCTATGGGAAAAAACCAGGTGGTCACAAATGTGCATTTTTAGCCTCAAATTTGTTTTATGTTCTTGAGAGATAGTAATAACAGTAGCAAGCAGAACTAGTAACATGAATATGTAAGTTTGGTATGCTGATGTCTTTTTGTTAGGGCACTTGATTTTATTGAAGAGAAAAATTGCTTATGACATTTATACTTTCTAAAAATGGTATTTAGGAGTAGAGTTGGACCACTAATCCATATGCCACACCTCTCTGGTGGTCCAAATCTACCAGAATCTACACAGGAGAAAGATAGGCAAGCTCTTCCTATGTGATTTCCACTTTGAAATGGAGGGTGAGTTTTGAATTTTTTTCTGACTCCACAGCAATAAGGGATTAAATTCCCCCCCCCCCAATAATACGTGCCCTCCTCTGATTTAAAAATATCCTAGTATTCTCAATATGGGCTCAATAAGTATTTATCTGTAAGGGGAAGCCTTACATACACTGGAAGAATGTTAAAATATTGAATAGCTCTGTATATGAACAGAAGAATAAACTGGGTTGATGTCCACCTCTGAAATGCGTCAGAAGTCAACACTTTTACCTCTTGAAAGGACAAAAGGAAAAAGAAAGGGGGGAAGAACCCCCACCCCACCAGATTTAGCAGTGTCCTAGCATCTGCCATTCACTAACTTAGCCCAGTTGCGTAATGAAGAGCAGTTACAGTCTTTCAAGATTTATGTAACACTTACAGCAGTATGATTTATTTACCAAGAGCTTCTTTGATGTGCTCTTTGAAACAGCCCAGTCAAGTCATAACGTCTGATTTGAATTCCAAATTCAGTCCTGGAAAGAAAAGCGGACAGTCAAGTACATTTGCCGTGGACATGAACCCTGTGAGGAAACGGGTCTTTCGGCATCCACGTCAGCTGCTCTGACTCCCTGCTTTGGAGGCCTCCTGAGGCAGCCTTCCTTTATCAGCATGTACCCTAAAGTCGGAAGAGGAGAGCACTGCTGTCCTGCCAGCATCTGATCCCTCTGCTTCTTCATAGTGCCCTGGAGAATTCTTCTTCCTAGTCGCCCTGAATAGGGAGCTCTGGTGGTCTTTGGGGGAGGAGGTTGCACTCCCAACTCAAAAGCAGGCAATTCGACAAACAAGAAAAATAGACAATCTCTTCTCATATAATTTTGAAAACCAGCTGGAGAATCAGCCATGAGCAGGTTCTGGCTCAACAGCAATGAACAACTCTTATGAATACAGGCTTGACGGGTACAGTAATCCAGCTGTCTTCTCTATCCCCAGGCAAGGGGTAAGGACACAACCCAAACTAGGCTGTCAGCTCATCTCTTTTGGGAATTTGACTGTTGTGCTGAAAGGATAGAGAAGCTGATCCATTCCAATGTCTTTTTAATTACTCTGCGTCTGAGTGCTGCAATGAGTAAGGTTGATAGAAGAACTGATGTCTTTGAGTTGTGATGCTAGAGAAGAGTATTGAATATCCCATGGACTACCAAAAGAAAAGATAGGTCTTGGGGAAAGGGTAACCAGAATGTTCCTAGGAGGTAAAGATGATGAAGCTTCATTTCTCATACTGTGGGCATGTTGCTAGGAGAAGATATTCCTTGGAAGGGGGCCTCATGCTTGGAAAGATGGAGGGTCAGTAAAAGAGAAGAAGACCCTCAATGAGATGGATTGACACAGTGACTGCAGCAATGGGCTCAAGTGTGTCAGAGATGATGAGGATGGCACAGGATGGGGCAGGGTTCAGGTTCATTGTTCATAGGGTCAGTATGAGTCTTACTCAACTCAGTGGCATCTAACAACAGTAACCATCTCAATAATAGTTCCTATAAGGGAATATCTATTAGTTCCTATAACAGAGATCCCCAGTCTCCTCTGGGACTTGTTTGTTCTGTGGCCTCTTTTATTTGAATTTTCAAACCAACCCAAAATTTTGAGATTCACCCCCCGCTCCAAGCTTAACTTAGTTTATTTCTCTTGTTTGCAAACAAAAGCCCTAATACACTGAGCTATGCCGTTCAATTTTCCAAATCTTCCTGGAATACCGTGTCTCTGGGCCAGCATTTTCCATTTTCTCCACTGTGCTCACAATCCCTAATCGACACTTGGTGGATTTCTTCATAGAGTCTTTTCAGGAAAACATAATACGGACAGAGCAAAGAAAGGACAAGGGTTTGAGTGACTAATATGTGATGGTTTAGCTGTAAGAGCCCTTTTTCCTAGGGTTGAAGGTACTTCCTTATACATCTGCACCCCTGCTATACCAAAATTGGATCCTGCCTCATCTGCAATTCAAATAAAGGTGTTCATCATCGACCATCAGCAATTCAAATAAGTACCTGGCACACTGCCACAGTCCTCTGCAGGTCTCTGCTGCTCTCAAGAATTGTTCCTGTTTATTTCTTGCCAGCAAACTATGCACAGGCCAGACTCAGAAGGGAGATTTCCTCTCAGAGCTGTCCTGAAATCCACCTTGGTGAGAGCTAACATACGACCCTTCAAAGCTTTGACTGTTCCCGTTTTATGGTGGGTTTTTTCCCCCTCTCTTGGCTTCCCCCCCCAATATATTTCCTTGTCCTTCAAAGTTTCCCAAGGCCATGTTTTCTTTTCTCATCTTCTTCTTTTTTTTTTTTTTTCTTTTCTCATCTTCTAGATTCCTTTTTGAGACACGGAGAGCTGCTATGAGACTTTTGATATAGGTGTTGACTTTCATTGCTTTTTTAAAACTATTTCTCCTTCTTCATCTACCTCTTCACCATTTCATTATCTTTTCTGATGGTGATAGACCCTAGTGTAACTCCTCCATCATATTGAAAACAAAGAATATATAAATCCTCACTATGAATCCTAAAGAAATGTCCTTCAAACCAGTGAACAAAACCATTTGTGTGTTCTGAAGTCAAATTAGTAATTTATATCAACCATTTTAAAAAGAGTGTATAGAACAGCATACAACTGAGTTAGAAAATATTAGCTCCTCATACTAAAAATGGGGTTTTTCAAAGATAAGACTTGTTTCAGAAATACTTCATTAATTCAGAGTCTCCTGAGAGTTTTCATCTCTGTCAAAAAGCCCCACTAGAGAATAGAATAGATTATGCTATACTGGTCTCAGTTTTATTGTTTTATTGATCCGCTTTATCTTTTCTTCACTCCTGATACCTATACAACTCTCAAGTCCCCTAACTCCATCAGATAACCTTGTGACCTACCTCACTAAGGTCTCTTCCTTCCACCTCCCAACACCAAAATATCCAAGTAGTATTACTTCTATGCCTCTTCTCCCTAATGGCTGAGCTCTGTTCCTAGACTCTTACATCCTATCACCACTCTGCTTTGCATTTTCCTTTTCTAGTCAATTCTTTCTCTCTATTACACACCTTAGTTGAGTAAATTCCAACTCTCAGTGATGCTTCATTGAGTTTCTGATGATGTAAATATTTATGAAAGGAGACTTCCCATCTTTCTCCCATCAAGTAGATGATAATAGTCAAACCGTATATATGCTTATATACATGTTGAGTGCCATCAAGTTGGAATTGACCCATAGCTGACTCTCCAGTGAGTTTTCAGAGGCAACTAATTGCATGGGAGGAGATTGCTCATCCTTTTCCAGCAGAGCAGCTGATGGATTTGAACCTTGTACCTTCAAGATTGCAGTGCAGATTTTTACCACTAGGCCACCAAGGCTCCCATATTTATATACATGTAAACCATATATATGTGATTTTATATAGATTAAATATATATATTCATTCTTCCACAACTTAGAATGCAATCCACTGAAATATGAGCTCTGCATACATCACACAGCTTAAGATCTCATATGCCTTTCCAAAAGCTGATCTTTTCCAGTTCTCATTCTACATGATTGATAGCATTTGCTAATATACACCATCTTTCTTTCCTTAAGCTCCTTTCCTATCATGCTAATTACATTTATTCATTCAACATATCTATTGAGCACCTATGATGCATCATGTGCTGGTCTGAAAACTGGAACATATACCAGTAAAGAACCGTAACAACAACAACAACAACAACAAAATCACTCCCTCATGGAAGTTTCATCTTAGTTGAGGAGAATTTCTAGGTTCCCTTGGCTTCCATGATTACTAAGACTCCTCCAAATGCTCTAATAATTCTGCAGAGTTATTTATTCTTGACCTAACCTTCTCTGTCTCCTCTTTAAATGCTGCTGTGCCCAAGATCCTTTCACTATCCGGCTTTCTTGGTGCTTTATATGCTCTCCCAGGGCAATCTTAACCAATCTTATAACTTTAACTTCCACCCACCTAACATTATCTTTCATGTTAATGTCTCTATTCTGATCCTCAAACCAGACTTCTGTCTACTGTCGCAAATTTCTACTGGCAGAGGCACAAACTCCTTCAACTCTATTGTATAAAATAGGAAAATCTTTTCTTCCTGAAACATTTTACTCTTCCTAAACTGATTAGTAGTAGCACCATTTATATAGCTCCTCTAATTAAAATCCAAAGAATCACCTTTAACTTAGATAATACCAAAAAATCCCATCAATTTTATTTACTGGGTTTCTCCTTTCCATGTCTACATGCACAATCTAGGTTTTACATCCTAGAACATGTCAGCTATCCTATTGCCAACCTGATTTTACTATTCCCATTTGATTTTACTGTCACTCTAATATCTATCTTTCACATTAATAAGCAAGTTATTTTTAGACATTAATATGATCATGGCATGCTCCCACTTAAAAATAGCTAATGGCTTCTGATTTCCTACAGGGTAAGCCCAAGTTCCTTATGCAACAACTAGGGACTTTAAGAATCTGTTTGTTTCTTGCCAGGATATGCCATCCACCTTCTACAAATCAAACCTAATTTCTGCTCTCACACCAATCAATCACGGTGTGTCTTAGTTGGCATGTGAGCAAGGAGGAAGAAACTGATTATCATAAAGTGTCTAACTATGTTTTGGGCATTATGCTATTCCTTCCTTCCTTCACCAGTATGCTTAGAAATTAGAAAGTGGTAATAATCTATTCTAATTATTTACCTCAAAATTAAATATAAAAATTTTTGCTTAAATTCATAGAATGATTTAACACTAGGGCTAGGATTCAAATTCTAGTCTTCATTTCCTCATTTGATAGGTTTTATTTCCTTGTCGAGTATCAGTTGACCATAGTTTTTTTTTTTTTTTTTTTTTAGTTAGAAAACAAGCTTTTAATCACTGCACAAGCAAGGTTCTCTATTACAGTGAATACTTATGGAAAATAACATTCTCATGTTCAGCTTTTTTTAAAAAATTAATTTAGTTTGTTTATTTTTCATTTCAATGAACATCTACAGATATTTTGGAATTCCATTCATTCATTGTTGCACCCTTCCCCCTGCACAAACCTCTCCCCCCTTCCCCCCTTTGCTCCTCTCCTTGAAAAGCAAAAGAAAAACTCCCTCATTGGTACACAATCCCCCCGCACCTCCCCAAACCCCACCCCTTCCCCCCCATTTGCTCCTCTCCTTGAAAAGCAAA
>NW_006399772.1:7037931-7077795 GCF_000299155.1 Elephantulus edwardii
TATATCTTCTTGTTCTATTGACCCTTTGAACATTATGTAGTGACCTTCTCTGTCCTTTGTGATGGTTTTTGCATTGAAATTTATTTTATCAGAGATTAGTATTGCTACTCCTGCTTTTTTTTGGTTGCCATTTGCTTGGTATATTTTGTCCCATCCTTTAATTTTTAGTCTTTATCTACATTTGACACTTTCTCTGACTCTCCAAGTCACACATGGTCATGCCATCACCTGAGTTCCATTATCACAGTGTACCATTCATATCATACTGTAGCAATCTAGATGACAATCTTCCCTTAACCCTGTAGAACAAGGGCTACATCTAATACATCAGCAGGGAGGCAGCTGAAGAGGTGAAAATAATAATGTGCCAAGATTTTTAGTCTGTTTGATATTTATTAACTGTGCAACACTGGACAATTTAGTGTCCATCACAATATTTCTTTACCTGCTTGGTAGTGAGGATAATATAAAAGGCAAGAGATATCAAGTAAATGTTGAAAGAAAAATTGCAAGAATATTAGTTAGTTTGCTAGCCCTGTTAAGACATGTCTGCATTTCAGGGGATCTTTCCATAGAACTTTATAGTGGGATTCTTGATTGTTTATTTGCGTGAGGCTGAAGGAAAAAGGATTGGAGCAGGAAAAACTTTTGCCATCTTTCTTAGTCTCAATATTTTGGTATCCTCTGAGGATTACCTTGGAGTTTGATGGCATAGTCGGTTAAATGTTGGAGTACTAAATTAAAAGGTCGGCACTTTGAAACCACCAGCCACTCTATGGAGAAGATTAAGTCGTTTCCTCCTTTTAATATAAAAGCCTAGGAAACTTGACGTAGGTCACCATAAATCAGATTGACTTGAGGCTAGTTATTTTTTCACTTTAATGCAATAGGCTTGCTCTTTGGTGTAAACACTTTGTTCTAGATCTGTCTAATACCTTTTACAAGGGCCAGAATCCAGCCCCATTCTAACCAGGTGTTCAGAACAAATGCACTGAGTAGCTGATTTGTTCATTGAAAACTTCTAGCTTTAAAAGAAGACAATGTACATTTTTTTGAAAGCTCTTGAAAAAGCACTCACAGTAGCCTTTATTTCACAAAAGATCCCTTAAGTAAAACATGACCCCAAAGTATCTTTCACAGAGCTAATTATTGTATTTTAATATTTATGTTATCTTTTTATCAAAGGAGATTCCAAAGCATTTTGCAAACTGATTTATTACCTAACCAGTGTGTTTGAGTCAATTAAAGTAAAATTCAATTAAAATGCAACCACCTCGGAAGTAGGGCACAGCAGATGTTAACAGCTCACAGCGACACCTCACAGCGGTGCAACTTAAGCAGCAGTTGACGGACGAAAATGAAGAATTCCATTTCCTATTTAAGCTTCAGCAGCAACGGAGAGAAGCAGAATGTAATTATCCAAATTAGAAATTTTCTGTGACACAAAGGTCACCATCTCTGCTATTCACAGAAGGGCCAAGGGATATTTATTGGTCACACGCAGCCATGAATACTGCTTTATGTCTCTACTGATGGACAGCTCCCTCAGGCACACAGCCTGCAAATATTCCAGTGATGAGAATTCCCAACAAAGCTAGTAGTGGTCTTGAGCGCTTCAAAAAGGAAGTTCTTGTCTTCTTATTCTCCTGTCTCTAGGCTCAAAAAATAGGGAGCATGACCACCCGTCTACCGAAGGGCACAGTGGAATATGATATAAACTATAATAGAACTGGATAATGCAGCAGGACTTGTTCTGGGCTGTCTGTCAGAATGTTGTGTGGTTTTCTTTGATTTAAGCCTGTTGTTTAGTGTCAACAAGTCTGCCTGGAGGGCCTTTAGGCCTGCAGCCCTCGATCTTCATATTATTATATCTTAGAGGAACATTCTTCTAAGTCACACAGCACTCGTCTCTCAATTTGCTGTACTGAGGTAATCTGGGTTTGCTGTGATGCTGAACCTTGTATCTTTGGGGTGTCATATGCCATAATGGTTCTCTATGGTGAACAGTGTTTGGTGGAGCTTCCAGTTTTAAGACAGGTTTGTAAGCAGGAGTGGCATCCACTTCCTAAACCACATGCCTCTGGAAACTCTATGAACTTGGAGAAATGATGATACAGAAAGGTTCAAGTCTTTTGTTCATAGGGTCACTATGTATTGTGCTTAACTCGACTGCATTCAACAATAACAACAACATACTGTCACAGTGTATCTTTCACCTAGTGCAATAGGTTTTTTACCTACATTTAGCTTGATCCTGAGTCTGTATGGAGTGAAAAACATTTGAATTACTTTTTGGGGGGAGATTTTCACGTAGTTTGCTTCTCAAGTGTAAGGAGTTCTGAAGTGGACTGGGATTTCTTCTACTTGTAGAAATGTAATTTGAAGAGAGTGACTACACAATAGCAAAGCTGTGTGACAAAAATGAAAAAACTACTCTGAAGAACACTTGAATGAAGAAACAAGTACGTCTGCCTCTCTTCAGACATGAGCTTGCTCTGCATCCATAGACAAGTTTTCCTCCATGTACTGACCATATTAGATGGAATTTATGAAAACAATAGAAAACAACACAAACCCAGATGAGTTTTCAGAAAGAAAAACTTCTTGACAGTGGTTTATATTGAACTGAACAGTGTTTTGACTTCTTTTGGCCTCAATCTGATAGAGTTCTAAAATTAGTAACAAACAGAAACTTATTAATGGATTTGTCTCTTGGTCAAATTTCCTCATCAACTAGCCATCATAATTCTATTACTTAATTTATTTGTTCTGATAATGATCATTTGCACTGATGTGCTGCCTCCAAAGGCTGAAGAGAAGGGGAGAGCATCACTTTCTGGTCGAAGCCCTGTGTATTTCCAAATCGGTCTTCTCAGATGTTGCTACAATTGTGTCTAGTAAAAAAATAGGAAAAAAAGGCATTAGGCAGTTTCTTCATATTATTGCTTGACCTTACCTCTAGACAGCGGATCACAAGGGTTTAATTATTTTTCTTTTCCTTTTTTTAACTGTGATTTTAGTGAAAGTTTACTAAGAGGTTGGGTTTTCATTCATTCATTTAATACACCTTTTCTTCCCTATCCCTCTCCTAATTTACTTTGTAATCATTTGTTCTAGATTGTTAATTGTCATATACATGTGATGTCTAATCATCTATTCCTTTCAGATTGTCCTTCCTTTCACCTATTCCAGTGTCATGCTCATTTTTTATCCATTCTTTTTCATCTCTCTCCCCTACTTGTGTCCATCCTATTTATCTGATAGTGATTTTTTGCAGAATTTGTCCTTTTGTGACTAGGATCTTTCATTCAGCATAATGTCTTACAGACTCATTCATGTTGTGTGTTGGTTTATGAGTTCATTGTTTTCAATGTTTCAAAATATTCCATTTTGTGAATATACCACGGTTTCTCCATCCATTTGTTTATTGATGGGCACTTGGTCTACTTCCATCTCTTTGCTACTATGAATAATGTGGCAATAAACATGGGTGTGAATACATCTGCTTATGTCACAGCTATGATTTCTTTAGGATAAATTCCCAGTAGTGGGATAGCTGAGTTAAATGGTATTTCTATTTCCAACTTTAAATAAAATATTTTTATTCATTGTTGCATATTTTCTTCCCCACTAACCCACCCCACAATGCACCCCTTTGTTAGAGATTATTGTCATACATATTATGCCTAATCATATATTCCTTTTGTATGGTTCTTCCCCTCATCTGTTTTATTAAAGTGTTCATTATCTACCCACTCTTTTTCCATTCTCTCCTAACCCCCTCCCATGTCTGTTCTAAAATATAACTGTACTGGTATGCAGTATTTGTCCTTTAGTGGCTGAGATATTTCACACTTATTATTCTCCAGGCTCCCCCATACTGTGTAATGTTTTAGGAGTTCATGGTTTTTCAATGCTGTGTAATATTCCATTGTGAATAAACAATGTTTTTTTCTACCCATTTGCTTTTTGATGGGCACTTGGGTTGCTTTCATCTCTTTGCTATTGTGTATAAACATAGGTGTGCACACTTCTTTTTGAGTGGGTCTGATTTCGTTAGGGTATATTTCCAGGAGTTGCATAGCTGGGCCAAATGGTATTTCTATTTCCAACTTTTTGAGGAAGTGTCAGCCTATCTTCCACAGTGGCTGTACCATTTTACATCCTTACCAGCAGAGAATAAAAGTTCCAATCTCCTCACATCACCACCAACATTTGTTTTTTGTTATTTCCAACTTTATGAGGAAATGCCAGACTGCTTTCCATAATAGACACACCATTTAACATTCCCACCAGCAATGCATGAGAGTTCCAATCTCTCCACATCCTCGCCAACATTTTTGTTTGATATCTGGTTGAACTTTGCCATTGTTGCTGAGGTTCACTGTTTATTGTTGTTTTTAATCTCTCTCATAGCTAGAGAGTTTGAACATTTCTTCATATGTTTGCTTGCCACCTGACTTTCTCTTTGGTGAAGTGTCATTCATATCTTCTGACCATTTTGTAATCGGTTGGGTTTTTTTTTTTTCTTGTTGAAGTGCTGGAGTCTTCTATAAATTTTAGATATGAATCCCTTCTCAGAAATGTCATTGTCAAATATCCTTTCCCAGTCTGTGGGCTTTTTTTTTTTCCACTCTATTGAGAAGTGTTTTGATATGTACAAGTATTTTATTCAAAAGGTCCATTCATCTGTTTTATTCTTTCTTAGTTGTGGGGTTTAGTTATGCTTAGAAGTCTATATATGCCATAGTTTTGGGCTTCTACATCTGTTGCTATTTTTTCTCTGATGATCCTTATAGATTTTTAATTTTGTCCTAGGTCTCTGATACAGGAATTATATTCTTAGATATGCTTCTGTGTGAGAAAAATGGAAGACTTATTCAAAAGGGCTATAGCTACTTATTTTTCTTTGAATTTTGTTTATGTGCCATCCAGTTGCTTGCGACCCTAGAAACCCTATGCACAACAGCCCTAAACCCTGCTCTATGCTGTGTCAATCTTATTGTCTCTGGTACATCTACCCCCATTAATCCAGCCACTTAATCAATCCATCTCATTGAGAGTCTTCCTCTTCTGTGTTGTCCCTCTACCCTCCCAAGCATGATGTCCCTCTCCAAGGACTGGTCCCTCTCTGCAAGATGTTCAAAGTGTGTCTGACCAAACTTCAGAATCCTAGGAGATGGAAATCAACTTATTTACTACGCACCCACTGTGTAAAGCAAATCACTCTGAACTTAAGGAGAGAAGGATGAATTAGATGGTCCTATGATTTGTCCTGGAAAGGGTTAAACCGGGTGGCTCCTTGGAGGCAAGGATTCTGAGGCTTCATCTAACATACTTTGGACATGTTGTGAGGAGAGACCGGTCCTTGGAGAGGGACATCATGCTTGGGAGGGTGGAGGGACGGCGCAGGAGGGAGGAAGGCCCTCTATGAGGTGGATTGATTCAGTGACTGGGGTAATTGGGATGGGAGTGTCGGTGACGGTGCGATTGGCACAGGACAGGGCGGAGTTTAGGGCTGTTGTACATAGGGTCACTATGAGTCGCAGGCGACTCGACGGCATATAACAACAACAACAACAACATGAATCTTTATAATCGCACAGAGATCTAAGATGAGAAAAGGGGTAAAAACTAAGGGACATCTGTGCTCAGGGATCAGATAGTACATTTACAGTAGATTCAGAAATCATGAGTTAGACTTTCTCTTGAGAGTTTGGTGCCAAGTCTCAGAAGCAAGGTTTTGAATTCTGTTTTCAAGGGTGAATATGAAGCTTAACGGAACTGTAGGTCACATTGAAGACAGCAAAAGAGAAATCATTCCTGGTTACACAGAGGAGATACTAAATTTGGAAAATGAGGCAGACAATGTCATCTTTTTCCAGATTCAGATTCCTGCTTGTCACTTGACTAACTGTGCTCTATTCATCCTCTTCCCCTCCTATATCTGCCAGCCTCTCCCTGCCCACTGGGTCCTCCATAGCACAGGGACTTAATCAACCCCCTAGGACTCACCTAATTATATAAATAAGCAAAGTCTTAACTGAATTTAAAGTTCCCTGTAAATATCTTCCAATTTTTCTCCTTCCCAGCACAGCCAGACTCCTAGAAGGAGTTATATGTACTCACTGCCTCTGCTTATTTATCTGAGTTTTCCTTCAGGCACTAGCAACTGATAGAGCACTATTGAAAAATGTTCTCCTAAAATCACTGTTATTGTGTGCTATAGACTTGATTACAATTCATAGCTATGCTAAAGGTCATGTTGCTGTTGTTGATTGCTGTAGAGTCTCATGACCCTATGAATAAATGACCTTATGCCTTTCTATAACTTTCTATAAGTTAAATCTTTTCTATAACTTTCTATAACTATTGTCATTTCTCAAAGTTCAAAGTTTCCAGAAGCATGTGGTTTAGGAAGTTGATGCCACTCCATAACTTTATGGAATTACCAGTTCTTTCTCCATTGAAACAGCTGATTGGTTCCAATTACCCATCTTTGTGTTAGCAGTGGAGACCTGTTGTTGTTGTTAGGTCAAGTTGACTATGACTCCTAGAGACTACGGACAATAGATTGAAACCTTGCCCTATCCCATGCCATGCTCACACTTCCACTACGCTCAAGCTCTTTGTCAATCTATCTTGTTGAGGGTCTTCCTCTTTTTTTCACTGACCCTCTACTTTTTCAAACATGGTCATTTTTTCCCAACAGTAAGCAATTATAGACAACATGCTGTTTATTGCCACATCATCCTCCTCACCAGGCAGCTCACAACACGGCAGCCTCCTTATCTGAGAAAGCAAGTGAGGAGAAAGAAGAGCGAAATAGAAATAGAGAAGCTATAATCTTTAATAGCCTGATCTCAGAAGTGGTATCTCATTGCTTGTACCATAAAATTATTCTTAGAAGCAAGTTATTAGTTCAAGTCTCCGTTCATGGAGAAGGGGACATAAGGGCATGAACACAGGAATGGGACTCACGAGAAGCAATCAAATAAATCATGTACACACAAGGTTCCAGTCCCTGGTCTTGTAAAAGGGAGATGAGTACAGTCACAGAAATTTGAAAAATTACATAATAGAGTAGTATCTAAATGCACCATCAATTAGCAAACTGCTTGAGTGAAAGTGAAATAATTTCAATTACTGTGTCTTAAACATGTGGGCATAATCCATAGCGAATTGCACTGCTAATCTAAAAGTGGCGTGTTTCTGAAACTACTAGCCAGGCCTCAGGGGAAAGATGTGCAGTCTCCTCTCTTGTGATGTACAGCTGTGGAACCCCAGCGGACGTTCACTATGACTCAGAACCAATTCAATGACAGTGAATTTTTTTTTTGTTTTTGTTTTTGTTTTTTTTGACAGTGAATTTTTTTGAGTAAACTTACAAGAGCTTGGTTTTCCCCTCATACATAAAGATCAGCATCCTGAGCATTAGTAAGCTGAGAGGGACTAGCATTGGCCACTATACTGGGACTGGACAATTGAGGAAGAACGGTATTTCATGCAGACTTGAAAAGACCATTTCAAGATCTGTCCTGAAATACAATGCTATGAGTGATAGGTTATACGTACAAAGAAGATCTGTTAATATGACTGTTATTAAAATATATACACCAACAGCAAAAACCAAAGATGAGGAAATTGAGAAAGTCTATCAACTTTTTGCAGTCCAAAATTGGTTAAGTATGCAATCAGGATGCAAAAATAATAATTGGCAACTGGAGTGCAAATGTTGAAAGCAAGAAAGGAGTGGTTGTTGGAAATTGTGGACTTGAGGACATAAATGATTCTGTGACTTATTCATCGCAAGTACCTTATTTAAGAAAACCCCACAAATGACAATTATACACTTGGACCTCACCTGATTCACAGAAATCAGAGTGACTACATCTGTGGAACAAATCTTTGGAGAAGCTCAATCTCAGCAGTCAAAAGCAAGCCAGGTGCTGAGTGGAACTGACCATCAATTACTCACTGGAAAGTTAATTGGAGTGGAAGTAAATACAAGCCCTTAAGAACCAAAAGATGATCTTGAGTCTACCACATCTGAAATTAAAAATCATCTCAAGAATAAGTTTGAGGTATTGAACACTAATGGTCTTGACACATGGTAGTAAACACGTAAATAAATACTTAACTAAATGTTTTCAAACAAATGGTTGAATAATTAAAGACATTTCTAACCAAGTCACCATTTGTTAAGAATCATACCAAAAAAGAGAAATAATAGATTTTTTTACTTAATTAGTGAAAAGAACTGTACCTATGATAAGACAAAATAAATGGGACACAATTTTAGCAGGTGAAAAAGTGAAATGTGAGGTGTTCTAAATTAGATATAATTTGCATGTATTTGTGTCTGCAAAGCTTTAATACTTTACTCCTTTTGTGACATAAAAAAAATATAAGAAAGTGAAGAGTGGGATACAGAAAGTCTCATCAAGGAGTTAGAAAATAAAGCAAAAAAACAAGCAAATACCAACAACCCCACTGCTATGGAGTTGATTCCAACTCTTAGTGACCCAATAGAGTAGAGTAGAACTGTCACACAGGGTTTCACAATCATCTATCTTTAGGTTAGCAGCAGCTAACCACTGCATCACTAGAGCTCTTTAAACAGTCCTATGAGTTTTCCCAGGCTGTAAATCCTTAGGGAAGCAGACAACCACATCTTTCTCCTGCAGAGACAATGGTGGATTCAAACTTTTAACTCTTTGGTTAGCAGCCAAGAACTTACCCACTGTGCCACCAGGGCTCCTAAATTCAAGGAAGTAAAGAAAAGAAAAATACTCCCCTAAATGGACTCATAAGTTCTTAAATAATGTTTTACCAGAAAATGTTAAAAATAGGAGACATTTTCTATTTAGATTAATCAGACACATTTCCCCACATAGAGTCCATAGGAAAGAATTTAAACTATTGAATTAGCTAGAAATATTGCTGCTAGGTTAAAATATTTAGGTGATTTTTCGGAGGTGAAATCATAGTACATTAACATCTGCCAACTTCAGGGACCATCTTTTTTTGAAAATCACAAAGATGAGAAGTTTATTCACTTCAATTGCTTGCTGCCTAAAAACTATTGATTGTCTTGAACAGTTATTAATAGCAATTTCAGACAAAAACTGCAACACTTCTAGCTACTAAACCTGCAATATCAAAGACTGACTTCCATCTGTTGTGCGTTCAATCCATTCAATTAACTCTGCCACTTGCAACTCAGTTGAAAACCAGGAATAATTATGCTTAGCTAAAGAAGAGGGAAAAATAAAACAAAACAGGGGGGAAAAAACCCAAACCTCTAATTATTTATAAAGAACATGATCATAGGCTCAGATTGTCTTTTATAATTTTCTTTCCTCAATTACTCTAAAAGAGGAAACATTTGGTTAACCAATTAAAATAGAGGTCCGTGGAAGATTTTTGCCTAAAACTTTTCATCAACACTTTCTGGAAACCTTTATTGTATACAACAAAAGAGTTTCCATAGAAGTAAAGCAACTCAGATATTTCTCTCAGAAGAATGGGAATACCAGAACACTTGATTGTGCTTATTTGAAATCTATACTTGGACCAGGAGGCAGTCATCAGAACAGAGCAAGAAAACACTGCATGGTTCAAAATTGGAAAGGGTGTACACCAGGAGTGAGTCTTATCTCCATACCTTTTCAATCTACATGCAGAACTGATCATCCAGGAGGTATTATGCAGATGACACAACCTTGCTCGCTGATACTGAGAAGAACCTGAGGACTGTAGTCTTCAATATTGATTATAGTTCAACATCAAGAAAACAAAGATTCTCACCAATGGGCCGATTAGCAGCATCATGATAGATGGTGAAGAGATTGAGATTGTTAACAGCTTTAGTTTGCTTGGTTTCACAATCAACACTCTTGTTACCAGCAACCAAGAAATCAAAAGACAGATTGCATTGGGAAAGTCAGCTGTCAGAACTTCTCCAAAGTACTGAAGGGAAATAATGTCAGTCTGGAAACTAAGGTGTGCCTGATGCAGGCCATAGGCTTCACAATTACTTGCTATGCATCAGAAAGCCTGACAATGACGAGGGATGATGGAAGGGGAATTGATGCCTTTGAGCTGTGGTGTTGGAGAAGAGTATTGAATATACTATGGACTCCTAAGAAAACAAACAGGTTCAGCCTGGAGAGGGTGAAACCAGGCTGGAGGCAAGGATTCTGAAACTCTGTCTGACATACTTTGGGCATGTTGCAAAGAGGGACCAGTCTTTGGAGAGGGATATTATGCTTGGAAGGGTGGAGGGACAGTGCAAGAGAAGAAGACCTTGGATGAGATGGATTGACTCAGTGACTGGGGTAATGAGAATAGATGTGTCAAAAACAATAAGTTTGGCTCAGGAGAGAGCAGTGTTCAGAGCTATTGTACATAGATAGGGTCGCTATTAGTGGCAGGGGACTTGATGGCAACAACAACAGACACTGGTGCCTGGCAGACCTGCTCCAAATCCAGAATAGCCACTTACTACTAACTTGTGGCCTAGTGGTAAGAAGCTGTGCTGCAATCCCAGAGGCATGCAGGTCAAATCCACTAGCTGCTGTGTGGAAGAAAGATGGGATAGCTCCTTTCATGCAATTAACTACCTCTGAATAACCCACCAGAGGGTCAGCTAAGGGTCGGCTCCTACAGGACAGGACAGAACACAACAACAACTGACCTTGACGAAGCTCTGGTGCTGAAGTCTGTACAGAGTTGCACTTCTAACCCCAACACCAGCAGCTCCTTGGGAGAAAGATGAGCAACCTCCTGTTCTCTCATTGTGATTTCGAACCTCAGAAAACCCAATGAGAGTCAGAAATGGTGGCAGTGACAGAGTGAGGGGGCTGATCTTGAAAGAGGCCTAGTGGCATGGTCGGTAAGGCATTCAGCTAGTAAACAAAAGGCCATCAGTTAGAATACTCCAGTTGCTGCTGCACAGGAAAGAGAAGGCAGTCTGCTCCTGGGAAGAGTTAGTCTTGGAACCCTTATGAGGTTGTATTCTGCCTCATGGATTGCTAAGATTTGCATGAATATTCAATTACTTATCTGCTTGTTCTGGTCTCTGTTGATCTAAATATTTAGTGTAGTAATAGAATGAAAATAATACGAACCTTGTGGAGTCTGAAGAGTTTTGAGAATTGTTGCTGTGTCTTGTGAATGTAATCTCCATAAGAAAAACTTAATAATCTTGATAATTTTTTTTGACTTTGTAATAATATTGTACTTGATGTTTTATATTCCTAACCAGCATAAGTATTGTAAAATTGTTGTCAAACTAGATGAGAATTGTTAACATTTTGGTCTTTTATTATACACTTGAAGGAAAAAAAAGTCTGTCACTTTGTTAACATTTATGTTCACCAACAAATAAAAGTAAAAAGAAAAGGAAAGGACAAAATTGCAGGCAGTTATCACTCACCAAGCATTACATTTCATCTTAATGGCAAAGCTTTGATCTTCGCATAGAACTGGAATCAGTAGCTCACGGCCTGACAAGCATAGCAACATACAATACAATGTATTAAGTGTTAATGAAGGAAGTATGGGGTTTCTCTGTGTACACAACTGGAAGGCCTTATTATTAGGAAAATAATGAGCGACTGGAAGGATGCTTCCAGCAGTAATAATAGCTCCTGAAAAGACACAACTGAGGGGGCCTCTTTGCAAAACAGAAGTCTTGATGGAGCATGTGGAGTAGGCCAGAAAGGGTTAGCAGGACAGCAGACTAGAAGGCTACACCTGGTAAAGAAATTGGATCTTTAGTATGAGAGTGTTGAGAGAGCGCTGGTGGCCTAATGCTAAGATGCTGTGCTGCAATCTTAAAGGCACAGGATTCGAATCCAGCAGCTGCTCTGCAAGAGAAAGATGGACAATCTCCTCCTGTGTGATTAACTGCTTCTGAAAACCCACTGGAGGGTCAGCTATGGGTCGCTATTTGTTTGATGCATAAATTCATTAATCAATAACTGCCCAGGTAATTATAGTAAGGATATAATAATTGTATCCTTACTCAGGGTAAAGACAGGTGTGGAATTAAACTCTTTCATCTCCAGGCATTTGATCAATTCTTTGAACAAAACAGAAAGCCTTTCCTCATAATCACTGAAGTTGCTACTAAAATGTTTTTCCAAATTCCAAACATAAGCACTATAATTACAGGAAAAAGCACTGGGATTATGTCTTAAAGTCATTCATTACTATTTCTCATGTCTATTCCTCATCTCAGTTTCTTAAGAACACCAGTATGAAGTATTTTAATTTCTTCATAATGTTATTCTTTCCTCTTGGCAGAGAATTTTTCTTTGTGTGTATATGTTTAATGGAACTGAGATTAACATGGATATTTTTACTCGACAACTTTAAGTCCTGAAGCTTCTTATTATAACAAAGCATCTTTTAAATTTGATGCCATATCACTAATTAGGATGGGAAAATTTTTATGATGGATAGTGTGACAGGCTGTTGTTACTGGCAATTGTGATTGTGAGAAATAGAAGAATTTTGATAGCTTCCTTAAAGTGAAACAAAATTTTGTAAAATTTTATTTTATCAATTTTAATGAACATTTACAGAGACTTTGGATTTCCAATCATTTATTGTTGCACTTTTCTCCTTCCCCCTCCTCCCCCTCCCCAGTTTGCTGTTCTCTTTGAAAAGTAAAAGAAAAATTCTTTCATTGGTATACAATCCTCTCTCTCCCCTCCCAGTACACTCGACTATGCAGCTTTCATTTTGGACTCTTGTCATAACCATAATATCCTATCATATACCTCTTTTAAACTGTTCTCTCCTTCATCTGTTTCAATGCAGTCTATATAATTTATCCAATTTTTCTCAATTGAACTAAGACTGCCCCTCCCCTGTGCTGGAGCCAAGGAGGGGTGGGGGCACATCTAGACCCCACTAGAGCCCAGTCTATTCTAACCTTCACCTCAGTTTTGGCCTGAAGTTGTTGTTGTTATGTACCATTGATTCAGAATTAACCTATAGCTGACCCTCCAGCAGGTTTTCAGAGGCAGTAGATCACATGGGAGGAGATTGTCTATCTTTCTCCAGTGAAGCAGCTGGTGGATTTGAACCTCTTTCCTTTATGCTGACAGTGCCACTTCTTATCCCTAAGCCATCAGAACTCCCTTTGACAAAGGAAATGGGGTCCATTTTCTACATGTGCCTGTCAACTTTTCCTATCTTCCCCATCCACATGTACAACTTTCCAGCCTACTTCGTGTTGACGTTCTCAGAACAAATTTCATGATGGTACTTTGTAGTTGGGTTCTTTTTTGTTGTGTTGTTTTGTTTTGGTTGGTGTTGGTTTTTTGTGGGTTTGTTTTGTTTTTGGGGTTTTTTTTTTGTGGTTTGTTTGTTTTTTACCTCTGTTTTTTTACCCACCAGCTGAAGTTTAACCTGTAAGGTCATGTTGCCTTCCACCCAGTCCAATGTCCAAGCAGTACCACCATCTCTAGTTGTCATAGTGTTGACTCCAAGCCATGGTGACACCATATGTGTCAGATTAGAACTGGGCACCATACAGTTTTCCATTCTTAAGAACAGGATTGTCAGAGCTCTCTTCTGAGGCAGTTTTGGCTGTACTTGAACCTCTATTGTTCCTATTAGCAGTCAAGCATGTTATCCATTGACACTACCCAGGAGTTCCTCTTTCTCTTTTCACTAGTTCTCTAAAAGTTATATTTACATGAGAAAATGATGTCTATCTTCTCTCAAAAAATTATGTCAAGTTCCCTTCACTTTCTTGCTCTTGTTAAAACTTGAGTCTTCCTTCTTTTCTCTTTGACACTTTCAAATTAAGGCTGTCCCACACGCCAGTGTGACCGGCACTAGTGGTGGTCTTTTCTTCTTATTTCTTATTTCTTCTTACTGACACTTGTAGACCATTCTTCCTCCCTCATCCTACAAAGCGCCAGCACAGAACACTATGTCCTTAAGGCCTGCTACCTACTAATTCTTATAGTTGATATTACCTCCTGTCTCTCTGCTTCATTATTTGTATAATTTTACCCCTAAAAAGGATTAAGTAGTCTATTTGCACACAGATGACCTGGAAGTGTGCTATGGAATGAAGTGAGACTTGCAAGGCTGTTAAGAAAGCAGAGCTGGATAGAGCAGTTACTCTCAGATGCAGTTGCAGTGCATGTCTCAGCCGATCTCACAAGGAGCACTGCCGTTGGGATGACTCTTTAGAGTTGTCCTCAGTTGCCTTATGGTAGGTCATGAAAAGAGTAGGGTTGTCTTTGCTCCCATTCCCATCACAGCCCAGGTCCGTCTGCAAGTTTACTCTCAGATGTTTGTATATATTCTGTGTAAAAAAGTTACTTTTGCTGCCCTGGGTTTCTCTCGGTGTCTGTATTACCTTCTCCCTTTTAAGATTTTATGCAAAGGGCACCCAGAAAGGTCTTCAGGATAATGACCAACGTCTCCATTTTTAGGGAAAAATACTTTTAAAAAATGGTGATTGAGCTACAAGGAAACTTCCAAGGGAGGACAGGACCTTAGTAATGCAGGAAACTCATCTGAGCCAGGCACACTGTGCCCTTCTTAAAAATGAGAGAGATTCCTGAACAAGTCTACAATATCTATAGTCTCCTGCAATGGACCTTCAACTTGTAAGACTTCAAGGACCTAGATCTTCAGAAGCAAAAGCTATGAGCTTCAAGAGCTAGGTGACTTCACAGTATCTAGAGACAGTTGGACCGCAACAGGCTTGTGCTGAAAGCTGTGGAAGAACAAGGAGAACAACTGGTTGATGTGCCAGGATCAGAGTTGTGAAACCTGATGTGAGATCAGTAGGTGGCATCAAAGACTAAAGTATGTTGGAATCAGGACTGAAATGGTAACACAACTGGTGCATGAGACAGCAAATACCGCTCAAACAGATGCTGGTATGACATGAAAGGTAAGAGGCACATTGGGGCAGATCTTTAAAACTTTGGACATGTATCTAGGGAAGGCTTTTTCTTGAAAAGAGACATCAGACTTGGAAAGATGGAGGGTTAGTGAAGGATAGGAAGACCCCCAACAAGAAGGATTGGTGTGGTGATGTCAGCAATGGGTTCTAGTGTGTCAGAGATGATGAGGATGGTACAGGATAGGGAGGCTTTAGGTTGGCTGTTCCTAGGGTTGTTATGAATTGGACTAGACTAGACAGCACCTACCAATGACAAGGACATTTTCCTTACCAGAAAGCAAGATAAGTAAAAATCTTACCTTCTTCACCTTCATTCCCATAAGCTTACCTAGCTCAGTTCTGAAATATATACAAGGAGTACAGTGAATCAAATGAATGAAAAAGTTATTCAAAATGTTGATCCTTCCATGCGCATTTGTAATTTAGAAAGGACCATTGAAGAATCTGGACAATCTATACTTCTTTAAATCTATTTTTCTCAGACTTGTAAACAAATAGAAATACTATTGAAAATGTTACCATTAAACATTACAAAATTCACTAAATAGTGAGAAAGTGATGCCAGGTCAAATGCTGAGAGAAAGAGTGACTTCACAAAAGGTAAAGAAGGCCACAAAACACCAAGGCTGCCCAGAGAGCATTTGCCAGAGTAGCAAAGGAGACAAGAAATGTGAACTTGGTTCAGCAGCCTCAGGTGTGAACAGGCCAGAAAGAAATATCTATACCAGAAAAATCCCATCAAACATTAAACATGAAATAATTTCAATCATACACAAACTCTTCTGGAAAATAGAAGGAATTCTTCTCAATTCCTTTTATGATAGTAAAATAACTTAGACTCTCAAACTTAGTTAAGATAGAATAAGAAATAAAACAATAGAGGCTAATTTCAACAGAAGGAGCTCTGGTGGCCTAGAAAAAAGGAGTTGTGCTGCCAGTCCAAAGACACATGGCTCCAGTGGGCAATAGTCACTGGAGAGTCAGCTATGAGTCATTTCCTACTCAAGAGCATAAAATAAACAATAATTTCAACAGGTGAAGATTGTAGCAAAAATTCTACAAAAGCCAACCCACTGATGTCAAATCCGTTTCAACTCAACAACTCTCAGTTTCTTAAGCTGTGACCTTTATAGGAGACGGCCCATTTCTCCCCCTCAGAGGTTTTTAAAAATAATTTGAACTGCAAACTTTTTAGCTAATGACAAAACATGTAACACACCCTGCTTCTTTCCTTAGCAAAAATCCTAAGAAGAAAAATTAGCAAGCTAAATTCAACAATGATAAAATTATTATGATAGAGTTGGATTATTATCATATTATTATGATAGAGCTGGATTTGTCCCAAGAACGCGGGATTGGACTAACATTAAAAAGCAATCAATGTATATATAACACAAATTAAAGTAAGAAGGCCACATATGCTCAGCCCAAATGGTGAGGAAAATACACCCAAATGTCCATAAACAAAGTGCAATAAAGTTCTATACATTAGTGATAGTGAACTATGAGTAGCTAAATGTCTCTGTAGGAGTGATTTTAATGAACATAAGGTTGAGTGAAAGAAGCAATCCATAAAAGAATATCTACAGCAAAATCCCACTTATGAAAGTTTTTAAAATAGGCAAAACATAACTAAGAATTTATATACCAGAGAAAGAAAATTACTGATTCTTCTAGAAAACTCAAAGGAGGTGTGAATATGATGGATCCAGGGAACTTTTAAAAGTACTGATAATGAATTTTGGTAGAAATTATTCAGATATTCATTCAGTAGTTGTTAGGCAGCACAAATGTTTAAGTACTTAACTATCAGATACCAAAAAAGACAGACCAGGCAATTTTCATCCAAAAGGTCACAGCCTTGTAAATCCTATAGGGTGATTCTTTGTATGGACCTTGGAAATGCTCTGCAACTCACCACTGTAAGTCAGAATTTACTCACACAGTAGCACTACTCCAAAGAGCTTCCAAAGCTACAATCTTTACAGAAGCAGAACGTCACATCATTTTCGCATTTATCAGCTGGTGTTAGAAACATTATAACCAATGTCTGATGGATCTTAGCTGATGAAAGCAGAGAGTACCAGAGGAATGTCTACCTGTGTTTCATTGACTATGTAAAGACATTTGACTGTGTGGATCACAAGAAACTGTAGCTAACTTCGAGATGAATGGGAATCTGAGAATACTTGATTGTGCATATGCAAAACCTATAATTGGACCTGGAGGCAGTCATCAGAACAGAGCAAGGAAATATTGCACAGTTCAAAATCATGAAAGGTGTATACCAGGTATACATCCTATCTCCATACCTTTTTAATATATATGCAGAACAAATTATCCAGGAGGCTGGTCTCTATGAGGAGGAAGGAATACAGCCTCTGAATTGGAGGAAGATTCATCAACAACCTGCATATGCAGACGACACAACTTTGCTTGCTGAGACTGAGGAGGACCTGAAACATGTGCTGTAGAAGGTCAAGGACTACAGCCTTCCATATGGATTGAAGCTCAACATCTAGAAAACAAAGATTCTCAGCACTGGGACCATTGGCAGCATCATGATAGACGATGAAGAGATTAAGATTGTTAACAGCTTCATCTTACTTGGCTCCACAATCAACTCATTTGGTACCAGCATCCAGGAAATCAAAAGATTTATTGCATTGAGAAAATCTGCTGCCAGGGATCCCTCCAAGGTACTGAAGAGCAATGATGTCAGTCTAGAGATTAAGGTGTGCCTGATCCAGGCCATAATCTTTGCTGTTACGTGCTATGCATCAGAAAGCTGGACAATGACTAAGGATGATAGAAAAAGAATTAATGCCATTGATTTGTGGTGTTGGAGAAGAGTATGGACTATACCATGGACTGCTAAGAGATCAAACAATTTCACTATGGAGAGGGTGAAACCAGGCTGCTCCTTGGAGGCATGGATTTTGAAGCTCCATCTCACATACTTTGGGTATGTGGCAAGGAGGGACCAGTCCTTGGAGAGGGACTTCATGCTTGGGAGGGTGGAGAGACAATGCAAGAGAGGAAGACCCTGGATGAGATGGGTTGACTCAGTGACTAGGATAATAGGATAAGTGCATAGGAGGGAGTGAAATTGGTTCAGGACACAGCAGGGTTCACAGCTGTTGTACATAGGTTTGCTATGAGTAGCAAACTACTTGATGACACATAACAACAATAAGAAGTAAGAAATAAAAAAAAAGGAAGTAAGAAATCACTACTTTTGGTTAGCAGCTAAGCACTTTATTAACAAATAATTGGAAACAGACAAAGTATCCACAAACAAAAAGAATGGATAGGCAACCTGTGACACATGCAAACAATGGAACAGTTCATAACCATAAAGAAAAATATGTCTGTGAAACACAACATAGATGGCATAATGTGTGACATAAGAATTTAAGAACAATATTATATGATACCTTTTTTGATAAGTAGACTAGATAAGGACAGATGAATGTTCATCGGTAGTTACAAGAAAGGTGGAGTGCATGGAGAAAGTACACTTCCTTAGTGGAGACTTGTTATTTTTGGTGAGGGGAAAAGTGGTACTGACGGTAGTTGTAGCGAATACTGCACCACCACCAAAGTAGTGGCAATCATTTGCATACATACGAATGAGTACACGTAGGTTAGAATATGGGTAGGTACAGATCCATACATGTTGTAAGTATGTGAGTGCACACACACGTATTCATTGAAGAGACTGACATGGATAATTTCTAGACATAACCAAATACCTTCCTACATTGATTTTTCTGGGCTTTATGACTTATAATCATAGTCTTAAGAAACAACCCACCCAGTTTGCACAACATCGTACGCAAAATCATGAACTGAATCCTAGTAAGTGGCATTGAGGTCTTAAAATCTTATGATTGTCAAAGGCACAATTATGACTCTTAATTTGACAGAAGCCAAATAATGAGAAATAATCATAAGAGCAGAGAAGAAATAAGTCGACAAGAGCCACAATCTCCTGGATCCTGAGACCAGAAGAACTAGAAGGTGCTTCACTATCACCAATGGCCATTCTGACTGAGGCCATCACAGTTGGTCTAGGACAGTATAAGAGAGACATATGGAGCAGAATGAAAATTCTTATTATTTTTTTTTTATTATTTTTGTGTGAGTGTACCGTCAAATCAGATCTGACTGGTACAGGAGGAGATTGTCCCTCCTTTCCCGGCAGAGCATCTGGTGGATTCGAACCGTGCGCCTCTAAGATTGTAGTTGCAGCTCCTTGCCACTAGGCCACCAGAGCTCCCCTGAAAATTTTTATTTTTAAAGAGCCAGGTGAACTGGAACACTAGAGCAGAAAGGACCTTCTACGTTTATTGCTTGGAGATACTTTTTGAAATTAGAACCAAGTCTATCCCCTGAGTTGATCTTTTTTTTTCTGAGTTCATCTTTTAGTGAAATAGCAGAGTGGCATACAAAATATAGAAGTACTCATACAATGGAGCCCTATTTAAAAACCTATCAGGGTGAGATTAAAAAGGCAATATGTTCTCAGAAGCAAAGCTGAGAAGGTAAGGAGACAGGGAGACTTGTTCTTACTGCTAACAGGTGTTGTTGACTGAGCTCCAACTCCTAACAATCCTATATAGAAGAGATCCTGGCTGATCCTAACCCATCCTCACATTCTCTGCTGATTTAAGCCTATTGGTGCAGTCACAGTGAAAAGAAAGCCTATCTCCTTGAGCATCTTTCTCTTTTCACTGATCCTCAACTTCTCCAAGAATGCTTTCCTCTGGCGATTGGCCACTCATAATAATATGCTGAAAGCATATGAGACAAAGTCTCACCACCCTCAATTCTACAAAGTATTTTGACTGCATTGCTTCCAAGACAGATTTGTTTGTCCTTTTAACAGTCCATGGGCTATTCAACATTTTTTGCCAGCTCTACAATTCAAAGACATCAGATTTTCATTTGTCTTCCATATTGATTGTCCAACTTTAACATGCATATGAGGCAGTTGAAAATGCTATAACCTGGGCCAGGTGCATCTTAGACTTCAAAGCAATGTCTTTGCTCTTTAGCACTTCAGTGAAGTCTTTGGCAGTGGTTTTGTCCAGTGCAATGTGTCATTTGATTTCTTGACTGCTGTTTCTGTGGTCACTGAACTTGGATTCAAGTACTATGAAATCCTTGACAACTGCAGTCTTTTATCCATAGACTATGATGCTGTTTATTTTTCCAACTGTAAGGGTTTGTGCTGTTTTTACACTGAGATGTAATGCATTTTAGTGGCTACAGTCTTTAAGCTTCATCAGTAAGTTAGTTAAGACGTCTTCATTTTATATAAGCAAGTTTGTGTTATCTGCACACTGCAGATTGTTAATGAATTTTCCTCCAATCCTGATGTCACTTTTTTCTTCATATAATCCAGTTCCGTAGATTATTTGCTCAGTGTACATTTTAAATAGATATGGTGAAAGATACAACTCTAACACACATCTCTGCTAGCTTTAAACCATGAAGTGCCTTCTTTTGTCTGAACAAACCCTTCTGCACAAACACAATTAAGTGTCCTGGAATTCCCATTCTTTTCAGTGTTATTTACAATTTGTTACGATCCACACAATTGAATGCCTTTGCATAGTAAATAAAACACAAGAAAACATCTTTCTAGTATTCTCTGCTTTCTGCCAATGTCCATCTGGTGCCAGCAATGATAATCTTATTGCACATCCTCTTCTGATTAAACTTGAATTGGTCATCTATCAAGTCCTGGAGTCTTGGTTTTCACAGATGGCTTTGGTGCAGCTCAAACAACTTCCTTCAGCACCATTGGTACTTGTTGCATGCTCCCTATGAAAATAGTTGAACACTGACCAATTATTTTTTGTCCAGTGAATCTGTATGTTCCTTCTATCATCTTTTGATGCTTCTGAGTCATTCAATATTTTGCCTAGGAAAACTAGAGGACTAGAATGGGGACAAACAGAACACAATTAAAGAGAAGGTTGACCTCTTGTGATAAGAGACCCTTAAGTTCCTGGAAAATTTATGTGGAAATTGTCAAAGTAAACCAATTTGCACGATAAACTTTCACCAAAAATTAAACAATATGTAAAATTATTAAATTGTCATATGATGGAATTGATTCAACGGCAGCTAAGACCTGATATGTGCACTTAATAATTACTTTAGTTATCAGACTTTATTTATGGGTCTTGTATTTATAAATAAATAACTTATATTTCATTTAAAATATTTTTTGAAAAATAAATATCTGAAGACCTAACGGGTATTTCAGGCACCACATTTGGCAGAAAGCAATAGTCCCTTTAGCCATACGGTACACACAAGTGTCTATTCTCCCACACGGACAGGCAATAAGTATTCATGTCCATCTAGTTTCCCATAATCGATGTCACTAGATCAGAAAGTTTTATCTTGGTCACTTATAAAGTGGGCTGGTAATTTTGCTATAATTCTTCAAAACCAGTCAACATTATCATTTGTTCATCCATAACACAATATAAGTATCAACTAAAAGTATAGTAATTATTTTCTAATTTTTTTAAATAATACAAGCCAACAAATGTAATCCCAAAGCAATCAAAACAATTTCCATGCCTTATGGTTTATCAGCCATTGGTATAAGACACAAAATAGAACTTAAAAAGTTAATAATAAAAAATAAAAATGCAAAACTTTGGAGTTTCCCCACCCAATTTTTGAATGATAGCAACAGTTCATCAGAAAAAAGCCTGGGAGTTGTTATAGCAACAGTAATACAGGAAAGTGAACCTCTTGTCTCCCAGCTTTCTTTTTCTTCTTTCCTAATCTTGGCACTAAATAGTAAAGAATGGTCCCAGATGATGTGTAAAACCCATAATGTTTATAAATTAGTCTCAGTTAACACATACAACAACCTTGAGTTTCTAAACAAATAACATGCTGATGAATGTTAAGAGGGTAGAGACATCTTTGATGAATATACAAGACATTCAGGCCCTATAAAAACAAAATAATATGACATATGGTTGAGTTTACTGATAATCTCTTGGTCTCAAACTTGATTAGCATCATGTATATATTCAATTTCATATTTTGTTCCACATTTATGATACTTTTCCGTAATGCATCTCAGTTAACCTGTCATACATAGATTTTTATCTTCAATCTCTAATCAATCAGCCTGCATTTATCCAGTATCTACCATGTGGGTAACAGAGTATACTGTTTAAGATAGTTAATGTGGAGACTAGATCACATAAAATTAAAATCTAACAGTGTAATAAATTCTGTAGGACAATTAGAGAGTGTTACTCAATACTTCCAAATTTCCACTTTCTCATCTGTAAGTTGGACATAACTTTAATTACAGCATCTCAAGGTAGTAGTGAGATTTAACTAAAGTGTGGGTGTAGCTAGGTGTTTCTGAGATGATTCCCACTCATAGTGACCTGTGATTGAGGAGCCATGACCTGTTCTGTGCTATCTCACAATCTCTGTCATGCTCAAGATGCTCAAGTCCATTGTTGTAGCCTCAGTGCCAATCTATCTCATGGAGGGTCTTCTTCTTTTCCTTTGGCCATCTACTCTTCCCAGCATGACATCCCCTTGCAAGGGCTGATTCCTTCTGTCAACATGCTCAAAATATGTGAGATGAAGTTCATCATCCTTGTCTCTAAGGAGTGGCTTGATTGCATTTCCACCAAGACAGATTTGTTTGTTCTTTTGGCAGATCATGCTTTAGTCAATATCTTCACTTCTTTGGTCTTCTTAATTGACTGCCCGACCTTCACAGGCATACAAATCAATGGAATCAATGGAATACCTTGGTTTTCATTAGGTCTATCTTGGTCCTTAAATTGATATACTTATTCTTTTGCATTTTAAAGAGATCCTTGACAGTAGCAGGTTTCTCAAGGCAAAAGACCCTTTTTTGATCTCTTGACTGTTGCTATCATATGCAGTGACTGAATCACAACAAATGGCTAACCTTGACCAAAGCAAGAGCCAGCATCCAAGAACATCCTCCTCTAGAATGAATGGAGATCAGAAATCAGAGACTTATTATGCCCAAGGGAAGCAAGATTTCATCTAGCACTTTCATCCTCAAGGTGCTGATTGAGGCCAATCTGTGTCTCCCAGAAATAGGAGATGCTGTTACCCAGCTCAGGAAGATCCCGGAGCACAATGGCATTTGAAGCAAGTACAATCAAGGTTTAACGGTGTCGGCAGAGTTCTGGTGGGGCCCAGGAAGCAGGATGCTGATAGTCTGCACTAGCCCCTGATGGTGGGCTGGGGTGTGGAGCTGCTTCAAGCTTTCTTCCTTATATTAGATCATATCATAGATTCATCCCTTTCCTGACGTGGGCAGCCCTGCTGGTATCAGAAGCCTGGCATAGGTTTGGATGCCATCAAGTGATGCCATGCTGCTGAAATCATGTATCTATCACCTGCTGAAGCTCTACTGCTGGGAACAGTCCCATATTCTGAACCTAACAGAGCTCTTCCTGCAGAGTTCCTATCAAACTGATTGGACAGACCTTGGACCTCATCACTGCCCTCCAGGGCAAGGTGTATCTTAGCAGGTTCACCGAAAAGAGGTACAAATCCATTGTCAAGTACAAGACATCTTTCTCCTCCTTTTACCTTCCTGTAGCTGCTATGATGTATACAGCAGGCATCAGTGGTGAGAAAGAACATGTCAATGCCAGGAAAATCCTGCTAGAGATGGGTGAGTTCTTTCAGGTTCAGCATGATTACCTTGATCCTTTTGGTGACCTGAGGGTGACAGGTGAGATTGGCACTGACATCTAAGACAGCAAATGCAGCTGGATGATGATTTGATGTCTGCAGCAGGCCTCTCCAGAACAACACCAGATTCTGCAGGAGCACTAGGGGCAGAAGGAGATGGAAAATGTGGCCTTGGCAAAGGCATTGTATGAGGAACTGAAGCTTCCTGTTATGTTCAGGTAGGATGAAGAGGTGAGTTCCAACCACCTTCTGGGGCTGATGGAGCAGTACACTGCTCCTCTGCCCCCAGCCATCTTTCTGGGACTAGCACACAAGATCTACAAGTGGAAAAATTGACCCTAAACACAGTAAGGGTAGGCTCTTAATAAATTATTATTGTTTAAAAAACCAGCAAACACAAATAGCTAACCTTGAAGGATGAGCATCTCAAAACACCTGATTGTGCTCATGTGAAACCATACTTGGACCAGGAGGTAGTTGTCAGAACAGAGCAAGGAAACACTGGATGGTTCAAAATCAAGAAAGGACTGCATCAGAGATGTGTCCTATCTCCATATCTCTTCAATTTATATGTTGAACAGATCATTTGGGAGGTTGGACTTTATGAGGAGGAGTGTGGCATTAGAATTGGAGGAAGGGAAAAAAGAGATTTGGAGTAAAACTCATCAACAATTCACATTATGCAGATGACACAACTTTGCTCACTAAAATTGAAGAGCACCTGAAGTATTTGCTGCAGAAGGTCAAAGACTGCAGTCTTCAAAATGGATTGAAGCTCAACATCAAGAAAACAAAGATTCTTACCACTGGGCCAATTGGCAGCACCATGATAGATGGAGAAGAGATTGAGATTGTAAACAGTTTCACCTTGTTTGACTCCACAGTTACATTCTTGGAACCAGCAGCCAGGAAACCAAAACATAAATTGGATTAGGAAAATCAGCTTTCAGGGAGCTCTCCAGAGTGCTGAAGTGCAAAGATATAAATCTAGAGACTAAGGTGCACCTGATCCAGGCCACAGTCTTTATAATTACTTGCTAGGCATCAGAGAGAAGGACGATGAGTAAGGATAACAGAAGAAGAATTGAAGCCTTTGAATGGTGGTGCTGGAGAAGAGTATTGAACATACCATGGACTGTCAAGAGAACAAACAGCTCTGTCCTGGAAAGGGTCAAACCAAGTTGCTCTCTGGAGGCAAGGATTTTGAAGCTCTGTTTCACATATTTGGGGCATATTTCTAGGAGGGATCTGTCCTTGGAGAAGGAAGGACATCATGATTAGAAGGGTGAAGGGACAACAGCAGGAGATGAAGACCCTGGATGAGATGGATTGACACAGTGACTGGGGTAAGGGGGACAGGTGTGTGAGAGACAGAGATTGGCTCAGAATAGGACATGGCTCAGAGCTGTTGTACCTAGAAGTTGCTATGAGTTGCAGGTGACTTGATAGCACATGACAACAACAACCATTAACATTGATGGTAGAATCAAGTGATATGAAACACTTGCCAACTACAATCTTTTCTCATTATTTTTCTTATTGGTCTAGTAATGACGATTTTAATTTTCTTGATATTAAGTTGTAATCCGTACTGAAGTCTGATTTTCTTTTGTAAGTGCTTTAAGTATTCACTTTCTACAAGCATGGTTATGTCATCTTCATTTAAAGAAATTGTTTGCATGTATTAATTCATATACATCATCTTTTGTACATATGTATTGTGTTTTAAATAATCATTCATATATATTCTATTTTTTAAAAATAATTTTAATGAACATTTACAGAGAATTTGGATTTCCATTCATTCATTGCTGCACTTCTCTACCCGCCCAGCCATCTCCCCCCGCCCCCGAGTTCGCTCCTCTCTTTCAAAAGTAAAAGAAAGACTCCCTCCCTGGTATACAATCCCCCCGCACCCTTCCCACTGCCCCAAGTACATTCCACTATGCAACCTTAATTGTGAACTCTTATGATAACCAAAATACCCTATCATACATCGCTTTTAAATTATTCAGTCCCTCATCTGTTTCAGTTCAGTATACACAATTTATCCAGTTTTTTTCAATCTTACCCCCACCCTGATATCAGTCCCATTTTACAGCAGTGGCACTATGCAATATTTGTCCTTTTGCAACTGAGTTATTTCACTCAGCATAATGTCCTCCAGACTCACCCATTTTGAATAATATTCAATGAGTTCCTTGTTTTTCACTGCAGCATAGTATTCCATTGTGTGAATATACCACAGCTTCTCTACCCATTCGTTTGTTGATGGGCACCTGGGTTGTTTCCAACTCCTTGCTATTGTGAACAGAGCTGCGATAAACATGGGTGTGCATATATCTGCTTGGATGTCAGTTATGATCTCTTTGGGATATATTCCCAGTAGTGGAATTGCTGGGTCAAATGGTATCTCTATTTGCAACTTTAGAGAAAGTGCCATACCACCTTCCACAGTGGTTGCACCATTTTACATTCCCACCAACAGTGAATAAGGGTTTCAGTTTCTCCACAACCTCGCCAGAATTTGTTGCTTGCTGTTCTGTTAAATTTTGCTATTCTGACTGGGGTGAGATGATATCTCATAGTTGTATATCTATTCTATTTTATCTAATTAATTATTGTTGTTCTATGTCTATTACCACGCTATCTTTTCAAACTCTCATTGAACCTTTCCCATTACTGCAATCTCTCTTGCCTCACTAACCCAGTGATTCCTCCCCCTTCTCATTTTTCTATCTCTTATCTTCTTTCTCTGCTGAACATTCATGCATATCTTAGTCAATTATCCTCTTGTTTTCATGATAGTGGCCTTATGCAATATTTGTCCTTACATGACAGATATTTCACTCAGTTAAATGCTCTCTAGTCTCTTTCAGTTTATATAGGATTTTATAAAACATTGCTTCTTAGAGCTTGCATAATCACAATTTCTTATTCCACTCATTTGTTAATGAGCATTTGGGCTACTTTCATTTTCTTGCTATAGGGAATAACACTGCTATGAACATATGTGTTTTAAAAGCACTTGGTCTGGTACCTTATCTTAACTGTCTAGTGCTGTTCTAACAGAAATATCCTTAGTGAATGGCTTTAACAAGCAGAAATTTGCTTTCTCACAGCTTAGGAAGCTGGAATTGCAAATTCAGAGTGCCAGCTCTAGGAGAAGACCTTGTCTTTTCACCAGTTCTTGGGAAAAAAAATTTTGTCTCCTTCCAACATGTGGACCTGGCATTTCTTGGAGACTTTCATGGGTCTTGGTATAACTCTTTCCCTGGGTGTAGGAGGCTCACAGTGCAGGACTCTCAAGTCCAAAGAATGAACTCCACTCCATTTCTTTCTTTATTTCTTGTAGAAAAAAGGTGATACAAAACACATTTCAGTGAAAGCTGGTTATATTTTCTCAGTGCTATGACCTGCGTTAATGTTCCGTCCAACTCTAATCGCCTAATAATTTATTGATTGATCATATCAAATTAGCTGATCACATCACAGAGATGAGTATATCATTAATAAATGCCAAATTCTATGACCAAATAATAATCATATTCAAATTAAGTTAAATCATAATATAGGAGAGCACAATTCAATCCATGAACTCCTTATCATATATTAAGTACCCCAGAATGTAAATTTCTTAGTATGGTTAAAATACTCTCTATTGCCTATAATCAAATGTATTTAAAACAATTTTTTCAGCTAGTAAAAATTGCTGTAGTTGTTATGTGCTGTTGGGTCACCTATGACTCATGGTGAAGCTAGGTTAAACAGCTCTGAACCCTGCTCTATCCTGAGCCAACCTTATTGTCTTTGACACACCATCCCCATTACCCCAGTCATTGAGTCAATATATCTCGTTGAGAGTCTTCCTCTCTTACATTTTGCCTCCATCCTCCCAAGCATGATGTCCTTCTCCAAGGACTGGTCTCTCATTACAACATACCCAAAATATGTCAGACGAAGCTTCAGAATTCCTGCCTGCAAAGAGCAGCCTGGTTTCACCCTCTCCAGGATTAATTTGTTTGTTCTCCTAGCAGTCATGGTACATTCAATGCTCTTCTCCAGCACCACAGCTCAAATGCATCAATTCTCCTTCTATCATTCCTAGTAATTGTCCGGTTTTCTGATGCATAGCACATAATTGAGAAGACCATGGCCTGGATTTGGCACACCTTAGTCTCCAGATTGACACTGTTGATCTTCAGTACTCTGGAGAGGGCCCTGACAGCAGCCTTTCCCAATGCGATTCATTTCTTGATTTCCTGACTACTTGGTACCAAAGTGTTGATTGTGGAGCCAAGAAAACAAGTTGTAAACAATCTCAATCTCTTCACTGTCTACCATGATGCTGCCGATTGGCCTAGTGATTAGAATCTTTGTTTTCTTAACACTGAACTTCAACCCATATTGAAGACTGTGGTTCTTGACCTTCTGCAGCAAGCGCTTCAGGTTCTCCTCAGTTTCAGCAGGCAAGGTTGCATCATTAGCATAATGTAGGTTGTTGATGAGCCTTCCTCCATTCCTGATATCACATTCCTATTCATAGAACCCAGCCTCCGGGTGATCTGTTCCACATATAGATTGAAATTTACATTCTGAGGTGCTTAATATATGATAAGGAGTTCATGGATTGAATTGTGCTCTCCTATATTATGATTTAACTTAATTTGAATATGATTATTATTTGGTCATAGAATTTGGCATTTATTAATGATATACTCATCTCCGTGATGTGATCAGCTAATTTGATATGATCAATCAATAAATTATTAGGCGATTAGAGTTGGACGGAACATTAACGCAGGTCATAGCACTGAGAAAATATAACCAGCTTTCACTGAAATGTGTTTTGTATCACCTTTTTTCTACAAGAAATAAAGAAAGAAATGGAGTGGAATTCATTCTTTGGACTTGAGAGTCCTGCACTGTGAGCCTCCTACACCCAGGGAAAGAGTGATACACCCTTCCTGATTTTGAACCATGCTGTGTTTTCTTGCTTTGTTCTGACAGTTATTTTTATCCTATATCATTGTCAACAAGTTTATTCTACTTCTGATTTGGTTTCCCATTTGGTGTATTTAATTTCTTGACATTTGAATGATAGCATTTCATATTTGGAGGCCCTCTAAAGAAACCATTCTGCCAGGGGTTAGGGCTGTTTTATATAGGGTCACTATGAATAGCAAGCAACTCTACAGTAGAGAACAACAACAATAGTGCCAAAGGTGTTGATTGTAGATACTGCAAGATGAAATATTTAACAGCTTCAGTCTTTTCTTGATCTGCCAAGATGCTGTCTATTGGGCTGATGTTGAGGATTTCTGCTTTTGATGTAGAAATGTAATTCATATTGAAGGACATAGTCCTTGGTCTTCTGCAGCAAGTCCTCCTCAGTTTCTTTGAACAAGGTTGTTTCTTCTGTGTAACACAGGCTGTTGATGAATCTTCCTTCAATTCTAATATCACATTTTTCTTCATAAATTCCAGCCTCTTGAATGATCTATTCAGCATATAAATTGAAAATGTACGGAGAAAAAAACCCAAACATCCTGACCCCCTGACCCTCTCCTTTCTTAATTTTGAACCATGAAATTTTCCTTGCTCTGTTCAGGTAATGGCTTCTTGCCCTAGGTATAGGTTTTGCATAAGCACACCCATATGTTATGGGATTCCCATTCTTCTCAAGTTTAGTTACAATTTATTGTGATTGACACAGTCAAATACCTTCACATAATCTATAAAACACAAATAGATATCCTTCTGATACTGTCTGCTTTTAGCCACAATCCATCTGACATTAGTAATATCATTAGTTCCACAGCCTTTTCTTCTCCTTCTTCTTTTTTTTACAGCCTCTTCTAAATGCAGCTTGTATTTCTGACAATTCTCTGTGAGAGTATGATTATATTAAGGTTTATTGTGACTACTAATTCAAGATTTTTTCCTCTTGAAAGGTTTGAGGCTTTGAAAACTAATGAGCGAAGGCCAGATGAGTTGTGGGAGGATATCAAGGGTATCATCCAGGAAGAGTGCAAAAGATCATTGCAAAGACAGAAGAGGAAGCGAAGACCAAAATGGATGTCAGAAAAGGCTCTGAAAATTGCAATGAAGTGCAGAGAAGCCAAAGCACAAGGAAGAATTCAAGATACTAAAGAGTTGAATACAAGATTTCAAAAGGCAGCATGGGATGACAAAGCAAATTATTCAATGAAATGTGCAAGGAGTTGGAGTCAGAAAATCAAAAGGGCCGAACTCGCTAAGCATATCTTAAGCTCAAGGAACTGAAGAATAAATTCAAACCTTGAGTTGCTATAATCAAGGATGCTTTGGCAGAATGTTAAATGATCCAGGAAATATCAAAAGAAGATGGAAATAATATATTGAGTCACTGTATCAAAAGGAATTGGCAGACACAGAAGAATTTAATGAAACAACATATGAGCAAGAGCCTATGGTGATGAAAGAAGAAGTTCAGGCTGCTTTGAAGGAAATGGCAAAAAATAAGGCTCCAGGAATAGATGGTATACCATTTGATATATTTCAGCTAACAGATGCTGCCCTGGATGTGCTCACCAAGTTGTGCCAAGAAATCTGGAGAACAACCACTTGGCCAACTAAGAGATCTATATTTGTTCCTATCCCAAAGAAAGGTGACCCAACAGAATGTGGAAACTACAGAACAATTTCACTGATTTCACATGCAAGCAAGATTTTACTGAAGATTATCCAAAAACGACTGGAACAGCACATCAACAGAGAACTACCAGAAGTCCAGGCTGGGTTTAGAAGGGATCGTGGTACTAGGGATATTGTAGCTGATGTTAGATGAATCTTAGCTGAAAGGAGGGAATACCAGAAGAATGTCTATCTGTGTTACATTGACTATGCAAAGGCATTTGACTGTGTGGATCATAACAAACTATGGCTGACTCTGAGAAGAATGGGAATCCCAGAACACTTGATTGTGCTAATGCAAAACCTATAGTTGGACCAGGAGGCAGTTGTCAGAACAGAACAAGGGAACACTGTATGGTTCAAAATTGAGAAGGGCATACGCCAGGGATGCATCCTGTCTCCATACCTTTTCAACCTATATGCAGAACAGATTATCCGGGAGGCTGGGCTCTATGAGGAGAAATGTGGGGTCAAGATTGGTGGACGATTTATCAACAATCTGCATTATGCAGATGACACAACCCTGCTTGCTGAAAATGAAGAGGACCTGAAGCACCTGCTGCAGAGGGTCAAGGACTGCAGCCTCCAATATGGATTGAGGCTCAATGTCAAGAAGACAAAGATTCTCACCACTAGACCAATTGGCAGCATCAGGATGGATGGTGAAGAGATTGAGATTGTACACAGCTTTAGTTTGCTTGGCTCCACAGTCAACAGTCTTGGCACCAGCAGCCAGGAAATTAAGAGGCGCATTGCCATGGGAAAGTCTACTGTTAGGGACCTCTCCAAAGTACTGAAGAGCAATGGTGTCTCTCTGGAGACTAAGGTGCATTTGAGACAGGCCATGGTCTTCACAATCAGTTGTTATGCAACAGAGAGCTGGACAATGACCAAGGAGGATAGAAGGAGAATTGATGCCTTTGACCTGTGGTGCTGGAGAAGAGTATTAAGAATATCATGGACTGCCAGGAAAACAAACAGATTCATCCTGGAAAGGGTTAAACCGGGTGGCTCCTTGGAGGCAAGGATTCTGAGGCTCCGTCTAACATACTTTGGACATGTTGTGAGGAGAGACCGGTCCTTGGAGAAGGGCATTATGCTTGGGAGGGTGGAGGGACAGCGCAGGAGGGGAAGGCCCTCTATGAGGTGGATTGATTCAGTGACTGGGATAATTGGGATGGGAGAGTCAGAGACAGTGCGATTGGCACAGGACAGAGCAGAGTTTAGGGCTGTTGTACATAGGGTCGCTATGAGTCGCAAGCAACTCAGACGGCACATAACAACAACAACAACAACAACTAATTCAAGAATGCAGAAAAGGTGCAAGGCCAGTTACTTGGAGTCTTCTTTGATCCTTGACTTTGGGGAGTACAACACAGAGAGAGACTTGAAACAGTAAAGGTTTGTGTATTTTTTTAAATCCTAAAATAGAAACATTTATTATAAGTTAATAAGCATGAGTTAGGAGCACAGTGATTAAGTGCATGACTACATATCAAAAAGGTTAGAACTGAAAGGTTCGCAGTTTAAACCCACTCAAGGACTTTAGAGGAGAAAACCCAACTATCTGCCTAGAAAATTCTAGGAGGCAGTTAGGATTCTAAAGTTTGTCAAATTAGGTTTTCATTAGTAGAAATCAATTTGATAGTCCAGACACAATACAACAACAAAAATTTAGAAATCTGTTTTTGTTAATTTTATCTGGTTACCCAATGCGGACAGAGAGTGGGGTGGAGCTCCCTGATTAAAACAAGCTTGGAAGGAGGAGTGGCATCCACTTCCATAATAACTTGCCTCTGGAAACCCTATGAACCTGGAGAGAGGATGAGAGACACCCAAGTGTTGAGGACTCTCCTTCATAGGGTCGCTATGAGTCGCCTGTGACTCGACGGCACTTAACAACAACAACATCTTTCTTTTATGTGTCTATTTTTTACTCATCTTATTCCGCAATGCTACCCAAACTTTTCCCCATTTTGTTATATTTTATTTGTTTGTCTGGTGATTATTTTTAAGTGTATATTAGGTACCATATAGCAAAGAAAATTGTTAGAGACCCTGGATTATATTAGCTTCTTCCAATGTTGTTTACTAGACCATTTGACAATTACAGAGAGCTAGAGCATCTTAAATGTATAAGAGATCAAAGTAACTCAAGGCAAGCTTTGCAGACTTTGGTCTTTCTCTGCTTCCTGGAGGTAGCTACAGAGAACCTCAGAAGTTTCCTGTTGTTCATCATCTTTGATGAGTCTTAAACGTAAAATTTTTGTCTCAGCGTCACTATGAAAATACTGAAGACCTCACCTTAATATTTTAATCACTTCTTGCTTGGCTTTTTGGCCAAGAACAGGAATGTTCTCCTGGTTCTTTTCTTCTTCTTCTTTTTTTTTTTAATTGAAGGCATTATGAAAGGAAAGTCAGACTCGTACTTCTGTATTTATCTCTTTTCCCTGAGATTCTGCCTTCTTACATTTTGTTGACATTGCAGTCCCTCAAACTTCTCAAATACTGACTATCCCAGCAGCCCTCCTGTGCTTTCAAAAATATTATTTCAAATATTTTTCTGTTCCTTTGTCCTAGTAGTCCTCAGTGGAAGCATGGCTCTGCAATAATCTATTCCATTATATCAAGTAGCTGAGGGCCCAAGACTTCTACTGGGTTTGAACTGGGAAAAGGAGGCTTAAAGGAGATTAGAAATACGAGAAAACACTAAAGCTATGTTATATGTAAGATATGTTAAGGTTCGGATGAAAGATAAGCAATCTAGTAAAGTCATTTTTATAGAGTTTTGAATAGAATATGAAATAGCTGATTATTTTAAAACTTCTACATCTATTTCTGAAATGTTTACAATCCCAAAAGATGGGTTGGAGCCCATGATGTTGTTGAAAGTAATTAAGATTTTATTATTGAGGACAAAATTGCAAGTATCTAAATACTTTAAGACACTAAAGATTAAACAAAAAAGAATCTGCTAGAAGGAACTACTTTTATGCTTTATGGGATTGGAGATAGAAGTGTCCACAGGAGACAATAAAGTAAAAGTAAGTCAATTTGCAAAACACATTATGTCTGTGCCATCTCTGACCTCTCTGCTCTTAATATCATTCTCCCTTTTTCACAGATGAGGGAATTAAAGCCCCAAGAGGTAGAGTAATTTGCCCAAAATCATGCACTTAATAAGTAGAAGGTTCAGAATTTAAATTTAGGTCACCATACTCATGACCCTTCTCTTAGACTACTAGTTAATGTAGAAATGTATACTAAGCCTGTGTGAACTGGAAAATTACTTCACTTTTCTGAGCCTTAGTTTCCTCATCTATAAGATGGAAGTAGTAATAATCTTTACCTCCCTCAAAATGCTACTGTGAAGATTAAACAGGAGTATTTCTGTGAGCTACTTCATAAAAATTAAAATGTTATTACACACATATCATCATGAATATAATTCTTATTATTACATTCTATATTAAAATATACATGTAATGAAACCACAATTGCAGTAGATCCACATAATGTGGGCAAAATAATTATCTCTAGTACCTTCAACATAGAAATATGATGCTTTTCAATTGTCTGTATGACTGAAAAGCAACATATCTCATTGATTTTCAGTTTTCCTTTGTCTTCTTCATTTTTATATTTCATTGGATCAGTTATGACTTAATAAGATGTACTTGTACTGTCACATAGGTAAAACCTTTTAGAAAGAAATCTATTCCCTTCAACATCACTGGGAAAGTGTACAGATGATCACATTTAAATATCTATCTGTTCATTGATATTTACTTACACCTTTTTATTAAATAATTCCCTGGAATAAAATTGGGTGTTTCTGAGAATTGGTTGAAATTTAGATAATTCAGTGTACTGTGGCCTTAATTGCCTAAATTATTTTGGTTCCTCAATTTGCTGGAACAAACAGCATTAGGATTATTTTGCTGGATGATCTTGTAGTAAAACTGCTACACATATGGAAAGACCACCAAATATGGAAGGCAGAATTGTTCGATCTGGTGATAGGTCATCTTGAAAATTGTAAACTAACTAATTTCTTTCAAGGTTGTTTCACAAACGCTATCTTTTTCTAAAAGGTCCTACAAATTGGCCGTATAAGCAATGAATCATAAAACAAATACAGTGTAAGGGTTGGTGTTCACCAAGTACTTTTTATGGCCGACTAGCTGCTCAATGCTTTATGTAGATTATCTCTTTCACACATCACAACAAACTTCATTACTTGTTGTTGGGTGCTGTGGAGTCGATTTATAATTTATAGCAAGCCCATGGGGGAGGGTAGAACTTTGCCCTACACTTTTCTCTTTGGTTGTTGTTGGTTTTGTTTTTCTAGTAACAAATTTCTTTTAATTTTAATTGTGATTTTAATGAAAGTTTAAAGAAAAGTTAGATTTTCATTCATTCATTGTCACACATTTTACTCCTCCCTCCTTTCCTCCTCCTCCAATTCACTTATTTTTTAAAAAATATTCATTGTTGTACAACTACCCCTCTCCCCCCAGTCCTCTTTGAGCTCCACTGTTATAAAGCAGGTCTGAGACGGGGATTTGGGAGGAGACTAAGATAAGAGTGGACAGATAATGAACATTGCATTGGTATAGATGAAGGAAAGGACTATTTAAAAGGAATATATGATTAGACATTGTACATATGACGCACCCCTTAGACTTTTCTGTGCTATGATCTTTTTAGAAGCAGATCACCAGATCTTTTTCATGTTGTGGTGTAGGTTTGATCTGCCAATTTTTTATTAGCTCCAACCCATCTCACATACTTTGGGCATGTAGCCAGGAGGGGATTAGTCTTTGGAGAAGGATATAACGCTTGGAAGGGTCGAGGGACAATATAGGAAAGGAAGACCCTGGATGAGATAGTTTGACACAATAACTGGAGTAATGATGGTAGGTGTGTCAGAGATAGTGAAATTGGCTCAGGATAGAGCAGGGTTCAGAGCTATTGTGCATAGGGTAGCTATGAGTCATAGTCAACTCGAAGGCACATAACATCTAAAAAACCCTATAGGACAGTTCCATTTTGTCATATAGAGTATTTATGGGTCAAAATTGGCAACACTTAACAGCAATGAAAATGAGTGTGGCATTGGGATTGACACATCAACAACCTGTGCTATGTAGACGACCCAATTGCTTACTGAAAGCAAAGAGGATTTGAGATGTTTGCTGCAGATCATCCTTCACTAAGGATTATATCTCAACTGGAAAACAAACATCCTCACCCCTGGGCCAGTAGGTAATATCATTGTAGATGGAGATAAAATGGAAGTTGTTAATGGATTTACCTTACTTGGATCCATAATCTGCACCCTCAGCACCAGCAGTCAATAATTAAAAATTGTATTACATTGACAGCATAGAGAGAGAGAGAGCAGTTGGCCTAGCAGACAGAAGGCCATGCTCCCAAGCCAAAGGTGAGTGACTCTACTCCACGGCCCTCAGTCCTGCCTTTAATTGTTTTTGGTGAAACATTCTTCTAGGTCTTGTAACCCTGGTCTGTCTACTTGCTGTACAGAAGTAACTCATGGTTGCTGTGAAGCCAAACACTGTGACACTGATGTGTCAAATGCGAGAATGGTTACCCCTGGTGGACAGTGTTTACTGGAGCTCCCTGATTAAAACACAGTTGGGAGTAGGAGTGGCATCCACTTCCATAATAGCTTGGCTCCTGAAACTGTATGAACCTGGAGAAAGGATGAAAGTTATAAAGGTGTCTAGGACTTGTGTTCCTAGGGTCACTCAATGGCACGACTCAATGGCACTTAACAACAACAACAACAACAACAACATTGCATTGAGTAAATCTGTTGTCAAAGATTTCTCTAAGGCATTAGGGAATAATGAGGTCAGTTTAAAAACTAAGGTACATATGATTTAAGCCATAGTCTTTTCAATTACTTTTTATCCATTTGAAAGTTGAATCATGACTGACAGAAGAAGAATTGATTTCTTTGACACATGCCGACAAACTTAGAAGACAGCTCTGGACACTTGATTAGAAAAGATCTGTATTTGTGTAAATTCCAAAAAAAGATGGTTCAATAGAATACACCAATGTCATGAATATCATGTGAAATTAAAATCCTGCTGGGGATTATGAAAGAATGACTGGGGTAGTACATAGACAGGAAATTTACAGACATTCAAGCTGGATGGAAAAGAGGCTGTGGAACGAAAAATATCATTGTCCATGTCAGGTGGATTTTGGCTGAAAGCCAAGAATACCAAAGAAGACTTTTACTTCTGTTCAATTCACTATGGAAAAGCATTTAACGATGTAAATAAAAGGAAATTATGGATAACGGTGTGAAAACGGGGAATTCTAGAACACTTAACTGTGATCATGCATAACCTGTATATGAACCGAGAAGAGGCCATGCAAAAAAAACAAAGGGGTACTATGTGGTCTAAAATCAGGAAGATTGTGTGTCAAGGTTGTACCCTTTTATCATATCTATTTGATCTATACATTGAGCAAATAATCTGAGAAATTAGACTCCATGAAGAAGAATAGGATATCAAATTAGGAGGAAGACTTATAAATAGCTTGTGATATGCAGCTGATACAACCCTGATTGCACAAACTTTTTACCTGAAGCTTTTGTTGATGAAACTCAAATTTTTATATCGAGGGAATATTTCACATATGGAAAACAAAAATTCTCACAATGGTATCAATAAGCAACGTCATGATAAGTGGAGGAAAGATTTAAGTTGCCAAGGATTTCATTTTATTTGATTCACAATCAACCACCCATGGAAGCAGAAATCAAGAAATGACATATTTTGTTGGATAAATCTGCTGCCAGAGGACCTCTTTCAAGTGGTAATGAGTAGAGAAATAACTGTAAAGTGTGCCTAACTCAAATAATGATATTTCAATAGGTCCATATGCATGCAAAAGTTGGACAATGAATAAGGAAGAGAGAAGAACTGATGCCTTTAATTTGTGTTGGCAAAACGTATTGAATATACTATGGTCACCAAAAGAACAAGTAAATCTGTCAGAGGAAGTACAACTAGAATGATCCTTAGAAGCAAAGATGTTAAGTCTTTGTCTCATATACTTAGTGCAAGTTTTGAGTAGTGATCAGTCTGTAGAAAAGTATATCACACTTGGAAAAATAGAGGGTCAGTGAATAAGAGGAAAATTATCAGTGAGGTATATTGACACAGTAACTGCAAAAACAGGCTTAAGCACAGTAGAAATTTTAAATGACACTGGATATAGGGTTGCATTCCAGTCTGTTGTACATAGTATGGTCATTATTGGTTGGAGTTCAATAGTCAGCATCTAACAACCGTAACAACAACAAAAAGAATTGTCCAGGTGAGCAACTGGATAAGTTCAAATCACCAACCATTCATTCAGTTAATATTAGCTGAGTGTGTAATCATTTATCCATGTGTTACAGTCCATTTGCATCTTGTTAGCAGATACCTAAGGGGTTTTTTTGTTTGTTTGTTTTATTAATTTAGTTTGCTTATTTTTCATTTCAATGAACATCTACAGAGATTTTGGAATTCCATTCATTCATTGTTGCACCCTTCTCCCCGCACAAACCCCAAACTCCTCCCCCCCTTGCTCCTCTCCTTGAAAAGCAAAAGAAAAACTCCCTCATTTGGTACACAACGCCCCCGCACCTCCCCAAACCCCACCCCCTACCCCCAAATATAATCCACTCTGAAACCCTCATTGCATACTCCTACGATAAAAATAATATCCTAAAATATAATACTTTTAGACTGTTCTCTCCCCCATATACTTCAATGCCGTAAACATATTTCATCCAGTTTTTCTCAGTCTTACAGTGGTTCTCATGGTGTACTCCTGAGAGTAGCTACCACTTGAAATTGTGAAAACGTTAACCAGTTTAATCAGCAGTTGTGTTGCAGTGAATCTACAAAGTGCCTCAATTTGTAGATATTCAGTAAGGCACATGCCATAGGCCATGCAAAAGTAAAATTAAGACACTAAGCCATTCCTGACACTTCTGTTCAGAAGAGATGGCACTGAAAATTTTTTTGATTGCATGTTTCTATTATCTTTCTAACAGTCTTTTAAGCTGCTTCTCTACCAATCACAAAATTATCATTGACTTGAATACTGTATTAATACAGATCAGAATGAGGCAATTTATTAGATTTAAATAGCTGAAGAATAGAAAAAGAAGTTAAGAAAAAAAAAGCCTAAAAGAAGAATAAGGAAGTAGGAAGAAATATAGAGCTGTATTCTAGACAGGGTGAGAGGCATACATCTATTATAGTTGTTTGATTTCTTTGCAATTCTTTGATGCACTATTGTGATGATTGTTATTGCTGACTTAATTATCGAAATGCTGATTGAAACCCAATTTTCAACTGACCAAATATCCAATCAGATATACTTATCTTGATGATTTGATCTGCATATTTTGTTAGTATGGATTTCTTCTCACTTTGTAACAAACTATTCTGTTATTTATGAGATTTTAGAAGGCCTATTATTCAGAAGTGGATGGCCAGTCCTGCTTCTTAGTTTATCTCAATCTGGAAGCTCCTGCTGAAACCTGTCCACCAGGCATGACCTTGCAGTTATTTGAACTATGGATGGCATAGCTTCCAGTGTTATAGCAACCTGCAAGCTACCATATTACCTCTAACTAACACACAAGTTGTGGAAGAAAGCTATCAGACCCACTTATTGGAAGAGATACATGTATGATTCCATTCCAAAAACAGCTTGTAAAACAGATTGCAGAAACTATCAAACAATATCATTAATATCACATGCAAGGAAAATCCTGCTGAAGATTTTTTTTTTAATTTTTAAAAAAAAGCTGTAACAGTGTATCAACAAGGAACTGCTAGAAATTCAAGCTATATTTAGAAGAGGCCATGGAACAAAGAATATCATTGCTGATGTTAAATAGATCTTGGTAGAAAGCAAAGGATACCAGAAAGATGTTAAATTGTATTTCTTGATTATGCAAAGGCATTTGACAGTATGTATTGTAACAAATTATTTATACCATTGAGAAGGATGGGAATCTCAGAACACTTAATAGTGTTCTTGTGATACCTATACATAGACCAAGAAGTTGTGATCTGATCAGGGCAAGGGCACACTGCATGGCTTAAAATCGGGAAAGGTGTGAGTCAGGATTGTAACCTTTCTCCACACCTGTTCAATATGTATGTTGAACAAATAATTTGAGAAGCTAGACTGGAGAAGAATGTGCATCATCAGGACTGGAGGAAGAAAAATCAACAGCCTGCATTATATGAATGACACAAACTTGCTTGCAGAGAGTAAAGAAGATTTGAAGCACATACTGAAGAAAATCAAAGACTACAACGTTCAAAATGGGTTCTATCTCCACATCAGAAAACAAAAAGTCCTTACCATTGGATTAATAGGCAACATCATGATGTTGTTGTTGTTGTTCAGTGCCGTCGAATCTCAGGCGACTCATAGCGACCCTATGAAGGAGAGTC
>NW_006399772.1:7078371-7084906 GCF_000299155.1 Elephantulus edwardii
GGGAGGAGGGTAGAGAGAATGGTGCAGCAATGAAGGAATGAAAACCCCAAATCCCTGTAAATGTTCATTAAAACTAATAAAATTTAATAGAAAAAAAAAAACCCTGAAAAAAAAAAACAAAAAAAAGAAACAAAACAAATAAAAAAGGACCTCTCCAAGTGCTAAAGAGCCAGGATGTTAGTTTAAAAACCAAAGTGTGCTTGATCTAAGCCATGATATTTTCTAATTACTTTTTATGCATCTGAATACTGGGCAGTGACTAAGGATGATAGTAGAGTGTGGCAACTTTGAATTGTGTATTGGAGAAGAGGACTGACTAGCCCATGGACTACCAATGGAACAAACAAGTCTGTCATGGAAGAAGTGCAAACAGGGTGCTCCCTAAAGACAAGGATGGTGAAACTTTGTCTCGCATACTTTGGGTATGTTGTCAGGAAGAGCCTGTCTTTGGAAGAAGATATTGTGTTGGGGAAAAGGAGAGGGTCATTGAAAAGAGCAAACCCCTCTATTAGATAGACTGACATATGGATTATGTGATTGCAACAATGAGCATAAGCATGACAGATATGATGGGGATGGATGGATCATGGTGGGGCAAGGTTCAGATCTTTTTTCATAGGGTCCTTATGAATCCTAGTTGAATTGATGACACCTAACTATAGCTATAACCATCTATCCAAAACCTTGTAACTTAAGACAACAGCACACCATTTCTTTGAGGGCAGGGCTTTGTAGAGACAACTCATCACTGCTATACACAGTGCAGCTGGAGTGGCTCAACTAGAGGATGTAGGGTCCATCTTCAAGATGGCTCAAACACACTGCTTCTAATTGGTGTTGGTTGTCAGTTGGGAATTCAATCAGAACTGTGCCATGAGGATTTCAGTCTCTTCCTGAATGGAATGGTCTCTTACTCCAAGCTTTTTGCATTTCCTCAAAACACAGTGGTTGAGTTCTAAGAGCAAAGGTCTCAAATGAACCAGGCATAAGCAGTTTCCTTCTACATGGACTAGTCTCTGAAGTAGTATAACATCACTTCTGCCATATTTACAAACCACTCAGATACAAGAGGAGAGAATTTTCTACAGTAAAGTAGTAAAGCCAAAGATTAAAATGAGCATGTTGATAGAAGTTGTCACTGGGGTCACTTTTAGAAAATGTAACCTGCCACTCCATACGTGATTATTCAATCACTCGTTTAACAAATACTGGACTGACAGAGGTAAGTTTTCAATGGTGAAGATATATGCACTTACCGTCTAGTAGCAGAAATAGACATTAGTGCAAGAGGCATACCAATAGATATGTCATTGCAGCAGTGAGAACTGTGCAAAGGAGAGGCCAATGGTGCCATCAGGGAGTATGAAGAGGTCTAAGAAGGAGTTCATGTGGCACCATTCTTAGAAATTGCAATGCTAATAAAAAGTTGATGCATCTTTGGTGGTCCAAATCCAACAGCAGTTCTATAGGAGAAAGAGGGGAAGTTTCCCAGCCTTGCAAACCCAATGGAAGGTCTATGTGCAGAAACAGACACAATGGCAACAAATTGAGAGTTAAGAGATCAATAAAGTCTTCTTTTAAAAAAGGATGAACAAAGGTTAAGTCCTTAAAGAGCATTTAATGCACTGGGAATAGCATATATAAAAGCTCAGTGGTGAGAGGAAGAACAGTGGTGAGAATAAGCACGTGACAAACGAAGGCCTGTGTGACGGGAGAAGCAGACGAGGGAAAGTGAGCAGAAGTGAAACTGCGGAAGCTGGTAGAGGTGTCCAGACCAGGGCAGGACATCCTAAGGCACTGAGCCATCAATCTCAGAGCACTGAGACGCTGTTAAAATACTGTAAGCAGAGGCAAGGCATAATCAGATTTGTATTTTAAAAAGTACATTGTCTTCAGTATAAAGGATACATAAGGGAAGGTGAAAACAAGAATAATAATAATGCAGCTATTGCAGTTGTTCAAACAAGAGACAATTAACTCAGACTCGCTCATATTACAGATGGAGAGAAATGAGTAGATTTGAGAAATAGACAGGAAATCCTACATTTATCCAAGCCTTTCTGGAACCACTGGATTCTGGATTACCCTAAAATATTAGGTGTCAAATACTAGCTTATGAATCCAGTATACTTAGGCCAGCATTTGGATTTAGGAGATGACTAATATGTTTACTGAATAAATGAGTGAATTAGTTCATAGGCACTTTTCACCCACTCAATTCCAAATTACCCTGCTCTTCCTGTATTCTGTCTTTTTTGCTACTGTTCTGTTTTCTTGTAGCATCATTCTCACTTCGGTCCATCTCCTCATCAATTCAGTCCTCATTAAGAAAGGCTTCTGGGGTCCAGGCTAGTAAGAGGCTTCTCTTCTGAGCCTTTCCAGGGCATGTCTATCACATAACTTACCACATCACATTGCAATGATTGATCTGTTTGATGCTTTCACTGGATTGTGTGAGCTCCTTCAGGTAGGGAGTAGGTTTTATTTATTTTTGTAACTCCAGTAACTAGCACAGTGTACACTCTATCATAGGTACTGTTGTTGTGTACCACTGAGTCAGAGCCGACTCAGAGCTGACCCTTCAGTGGGTTTTCAGAGGTAATTTAATTGCACAGGAGGAGATTGCCCATATCTCTTCTTTGAAGCAGCTGGTAGATTTGAACCAGGTGCCTTTGGTATTGCAGCACAGCTACTTACCACCAGGCCACTACAGCTAGTAAGTATTTATGTCAACAAATGAAGGAATTGAGCTTACTAAACCTTGGTTGTTGTTATTATGTGCTGTCAAGTTGCCTGTGACTCATAGACATGCCATGTACAATACCTCTGAACCCTGCCCGTTCTTGAGCCAATTTTGTTGTCTCTGACACACCTACTCTCATTACCCCAGTTACTAAGTCACTTCATCTCATCCAGGGTCCTCTTCTCTTGCACTGTCCCTCGACTCTTCCAAGCAGGATGTCCTTCTGCAAGGACTGATCTTTACTGGCAAAATGCCCAACGTATGTGAGACAGAGGTTCAAACTCCTTGCCTCCAAGCTCTGTTTCACCTCCTCCAAGATATACCTGTTTGTTCCCTTAGCAGTCCATGAGAGGTTCAGTGTGAATAACTATCCTTTTGACTGTCTCTAGAATACCAGAACTCATGAAAATCAAAGCATTATGGAATTCTCTGAATTTTTAAATGCTGACAATGTAACAATTGCCAATAGTGTAGATTAATCAGAATCCTGTGTGTGTGTTAGATTCCCAAGCCCAAAGGTACCAGAGTCAGTATTCTGTAGAGGAAATTTAGAAGTAAAGTTTGTTTTCATTTATCAAAAGCCTGCCATTCCTGTTACCTGAAGGGCCAGCCAGAACAATGCTGTCAAGCTGCCTTTATTTTCGTCTCTCGCTTCCCGGGTGGTCCCCTCTCTTACTCCTCCCAGCTCCCCGCAAGAACCTCCTCCAGCACTGAAGGAGTCCTCAGGTGAGGTTTTGGAGTTCACCACAAAACAATGTGGAAATGAATTTGCCTAAAATGTTTAATAGCAGATGTTTTCAATAAAAATTTAATAAGTAGAAAAACCCTCCCAATAGAGTAATCATTAGTGAAACAATACTTCATGCTGTTAGTGAGGACACTAATGAAAAATAATTAGCCATAAAACTGAGAAACCCTACCAGGTGAAATGTATAATTATTTAGGCCAATTCTTGAACTGAGATCCACACATATTCTTCAACATTTATGAATTCTCTAGAAAATTCTTTTGTTGTTGTTGTGTACAGTCGAGTTAGAACCGACCCATAGCTGACGCTCCAGTGGGTTTTCAGGGACAGTTAACCGCACAGGAGGAGGTTGCCTGTCCTCCCGCGAAGCAGCTGGTGACCTCGAACCACTTGCCTTCAGGGATTGCAGTGCAGCTTCTGGCTGCTAGGCCACAGAGTTATAAATATAAAAAATATTTGAAACTATCTGATACACTTGTTGTCTGTGTGGGGATAAACAGAAAGAAAAATGCAGAACTTACATCCTTACGTACCAGGAAAAGTCAAAACACATTTTGGTCCAATCGGGCAAAGAAAAGCTTTGCAGGAGTTCAGAGAGAGAAAAGTGATCAGAGACCTAACTCATGACAAAGGACATTGTAGTATAGATAGGGAAGCCTTTAAAGAAGAGTTCCAGGTCAACCAGGGGCAAATTCGTTGACCATGGTTGATGTTTATGCACATTCATCTGCTCCATTAGTATAAACAAATGGATAATATATATGCAAGAAAAAACATTTGTCATGTGATAGCTTTGTATCTTTCAGCAATATTATACAAATAATAAATTTTTGGGGTTTGCTTGATTTATATTTAATATTTAAATTAATTAATTCTAAGTTGATAGTTGCATCAATAGGTTTTGTAATAGGAATAAGCATTTTAAGTTTAAGTTTTTTAGAAAATAGCTTTATTGAGGTATAATTACTAAATCACAATATTCACCTATTCTGCAGTTGAACGAATTTTGGTAAAGGTCTGTAGTTGTGTAAACATCATCATAATCCAGTTTGAGAACATCTCTTTTATTAAAAAATGCTTTCCATGTCCATTTCAAGTTCATTCCTGTTTCAGCACAAGTCATCACTGATTTGTCTCTAAAGATTTTAGTTCTCTAGAAATTTCACATAAGTAGAATCATACAATGTGTAGTCTTTTGTGTCTGGTTTACTTAGTTTAGCACGATGCTTTCAAGTCTCATCCATTTTATAACATGTATTAGTAATTCTCACCCTCGTTTTTTAGTATCATAAGAGTCTGTTGTGCATATAAAGCACAGTTTATCCATCACCATTTGACAAACATTTGAGTTGTTTCCTAGCCAGTTCAATAATCCTTTTTTAAACTTTGTATTGGATTAATTAACTCATTCACATTATTTTTAACTTGTGTGTGTGTGTGTGTGTGTGTGTTTATTTTTAGGGTGCCCTAGTGGCCTAGTAGGTAACGAGTTGTACCTAAAAGGCAGGTGTGCCATCTGCAGCCTTGGAAAACTCTCTAGAGGGTTCGCTATGAGTTCATTCTAACTTGATGGCAGTAAGCTGGTTTTTAAAATAAGTACTTCTTTTTGTTGTTGTTATGTGTTGTTGAGTCGAAACCAACTCATCGCCAATCCTTCATGGACTATAAATCACATGGGATGAGGTTACCCACTTTTCTCCCACAAAGAAATTGGTAGATTTGAATTGTGTAACTTAGGATTGACCACACAATTATTTTGACATATAATTTTTTAACAAATTATATCTTTGTTTTGAGATAATTACTCATTCACATACCATTGTAAGAAATAATACAGAAATATTCCCATATACTTTAATCCAGGTTACTCCAACAGCGGTATTTGCAAAATTATGGTGTAAATCATTGTTTCTATGCACTGTTGTTGTTAGATGCCATCAGGTCTTCCATGATTCATAGAGATCTTATGAACAACAGATTTGAACTTTCCCCTATCCTGTGCTATCTTCATTATCTTTTATATCCACTAGAGTTTTTTTCATAGGTCATTCCATAAATCATTCCATGAAACAAAAGGCAAGTGGAAGCAGATGCCTCAAGGACAGAATGAATGGGTTGAGATGTTTATTTGAAACATTTAGTGTTCAAACAAATATGATTTCTACGTATAGTCTTCCTAGAAAATGTCTGAAGGTAACTGATGATAAAATTTGATCAGACAGTGAACTTGTTTGCACTCTCAAATTCTTTCTGCCCCCTTTCCACAAAGAAATTATACTTTCCTCTCACAGACTTCTGATTGCCATGCATTGACTATGAGTTGCATGTTACATTTCAGAAGAAGTTTTAGATGTTGCTTTATAGTTTGTCTTAGTCTCTTTCATTTCTGTTTCTGCCTTAAAACATGTCCCAGAGAGAGCTGCTCCTTCAACTTGAGCCTCAGAATGAGAAAATGAGCAGACCAGCAGTCAACCCACAGCCTGGAGTGGAACTATAATTGGACCAGCAATCATAATGTGGCTGGTGGCCATTAGATGCTGCTGATCCAGTCCCAGCTTATTGCATGACCTCAAGCAAGAGGGAACAAGACACTGCCCGAGTCTGTGTCATCTTCGTTTGTTGCTAATCCGTCTCCACGAAGATGTTCCTCCCTTTTGCCGACCCTCAATCTTACTCTGATCCCCCCTATCTTGCATCCTCACTTCTCAGGAGCATGCTGGCCGTATTTTTTTCAAAAATGGATTTGCTCATTCTTCTTCAGTCCATGATATATTCACAATGTTCTTTGACAACATCATAATTCAGAGATATTGAATCTTCAGTCTTGTCATTGTGCTTCCTTATTTATGCATATGTTTTCTCACGCACAGGATGTGATTGAAAAATACCATGGCTTGGGTCAGGTACACCTCACACCTCAAAGTTATATCATTTGCTTTTTAACATTTTAAAGAGATCTTTTAAAAACATCTCTTCCCCTACAGATCTCTTTATTGTCATATATTCCTAATTTTATTTTATTTTATTTTTTTTTCTATAATTAT
>NW_006399772.1:7086257-7097799 GCF_000299155.1 Elephantulus edwardii
ATGTGCATAGGGATTTGAGTCTTAGAAGGTCCCATTCATCTATGTTATCTTCTCCTGGTTGTAGGTTTTCCAGGATACTGGGAAGACTGTTTATTATTTTTTATTATGATTTGAATGAAAGTTTACAAAGAAATTGGTTTTTCATCCACTGATTTATAAGGATCTTTCCCCTGCCATTCAATCTATAATACATGTCCTGTTTCAGATTTCTAATTGCAGTACACATAATGTCTCATCGTTGTTCATTTCGGATTGATCTTCCCATCACCTATTTCAGTGCAGTGTTCATTATTTATCAATTTCCCCCTCCCCCTGTTCTCCCTTGTCCTGTAACCCTCCTATTTTTGTAACAGTAGTCTTATACAGTATTGTCCTTTTGGGACTGAGTTATTTCATTCCATATAATGCCACCTAGATTCATCTATGTTGTGTAGCATTCCATGAGTTCTTCATTGTTTTTCAGGGCTGTGTAATACTCCATTGTGTGAATGTACCATAATTTACTGTCCATTGGTTGTTGATGGGCACTTGAGCTGCTTTTGTCTCTTTTCTATCATGAATAGTGCTACAAGTGAACTGTATTATCTGCATATTACTAATTTTCCTCCAATTCTGAAGTTGATTTCTTATTCACATAGTTCAGTTTCAGATGATTTACTCAGCATATAGACTAAACAAGTATGGTGAAAGGATACAACCTCACATAAACTTTCCTAGTTTTAAACCATTAAATATCTCCTTGTTCTTTTTGAATGACTACTTCTTAGTCTATAAAAAGGTTTTGCCTGAGTACAATTTAAGTGTTCTAGAGACCCCATTTTTCATAATGTTAGCCATAATTTGCTATAAGTCACACCATCTTTGTATAGTCACTAAAATACATCCAAACATCTTTCTAGTAGTCTTTGCTTTTAGCCAAAGTCCATTTCAATTCAGCAGTGATACCCTCTTATTCACATCCTTTTGTGAATCCAACTTAATTTCTGAAAGTTCTCTGAAATTTTCTGAAAGTTCTGCTGAAACTGGTTGGGTTTTTCCCCCCTCATTATACCCAGAAAATTTTTGCTTGTGGAAAATAATGATTATATAATGCAATTATTGAATTCTGATGAGTCACCTTTCTTTTTAATCAACACAAATTGGAATATCTTCCAGTTGGTTGATTATGTAGCAGAGTTGAGTGAGATATTCAAGCATTGTGTTCCTTTGTTGACATCTCTCAGTTGTTATTCTGTCAAATCCTGGAGGCTTCTTTTACACCATGATTTTCTAGCAGCTTAGACGTCTTTCTTCAATGCCATCAATTCTTGATAATATGTACTCTCCAGAAATAATTGAACATCAACACACTCTTCCTGATACAGTGACTACATGGTTTTTTTTTTTCTTTTCTTCTTCTTCAGAGATTTTTTTTTATTTCATTTAACATTTTGCCCAATAGAATCCATTAATATTGAAACTCAAAGGTTAAATATTTCTTTGGTTCTTTGAGCTTTACACATTCTGAAAACTTGTTCATTTTTTAATTCTTTAAGTCTTTGCACATTTCATGATAATATCTTATTTTCTCAAACAGATCTTTGAAATCATCCATTCACTTCTTTTATTTGATAATTTCTTAGACTTGCTTTAACTACTTGATGCTCAAACAAATGAACTTCAAAATTATCCTTATTTTGATCTTTGTTTTCCTTTTCTGTCTTTTGAATGAATCTCTGCTTCCTTCATATAGAATGTTTTAGACGTTATCTCATAACTCTTCTGGCCTACGGTGTTTAGTGCGTTATTTGTATTCTTGACATCGTCTCTACATTCCAGTGAGACATACTCAAAGTTGTGCTTTGACTCTCATGGACTTGTCTTTAAAGTTGAATAAAGTGAAAATAAGTCTACAAAGAACAAAGTATAGCTTTGAGTAAGTGGGCAGTAGCTACATAATGCCCTACATTACATACAGCATGTCGCCAACTCTTTGCCTGTTTGTCTTGCTATAGTGAGTGACTTGCATGCTACTGTGACAGTAGAAGCTAAGCCACTGGAATTTCAGCTGCCTGTAGTATCTCTCAGAGTATGCAGGTTTCAATGGAGCATCTAGACTAATGGAAATAATGAAGAAAGAACTGATGATCTACTACTTAGAAGAGATTGAGATCATTCACACTTTTAGCTTGCTTGGTTCACAATAACATTCTTAGCACCAGCAGTCAGGAAATCAAAAGACAGATTGCATTAGGAAAATCTTATGTTAGGGAACTCTCTAGAGTGCTGAAGAGCAACAATGTCAGCCTAGAGACCAAGATGCTTCTGATCCAGGCCATGGTCTTTGCAATTGCTTGCTGTGCATCAGAGAGCTAGACAATGACTAAGGAGGCTAAAGGAAGAATTGATGCCTTTGAGTAGTGGTACTAGAGAAGAGTATTGAGCACACCTTGGATTGCCAAGAGAACAAAGGTCTGTCCTGGAGAGGGTGAAACCAGGTTGCTCCCTGGAGGCAAGGATTTTGAAGCTCTGTCTCACATCCTTTGGGCATGCTTCCAGGAAGTACTAGTACTTGGATGAGGATATCATTCTTGAAAGGATGGAGACCAGTATAGGAGAAGACCCTCGATGAGATGGATTGACACAACAACTGGGGAATAGAGGTGTGTTGGAGACAGTGAGAGTAGCTCAGGATAAGGTAGGGTGCAAAGTTATTGTGCATAAGGTCACTATGAGTCACAGGCGAATTGATGGCACAATTGATAACAACAATGAAACATTTCTAAATAGTAGTGGAACATCATCTGATATAGTGCTAGAAGATAAGCACCTCAGGTTATAAAGCTCTCAGAACAGAACTGTGGAAGAGCTGTCTCAAAGCAGAGTCAACTTAGAGTATAACTTTGGACAATTCATTTGCTGATGTGGCTTGGTTAAAAAGAAAATGAAACAGCTACAAATATTCACTAAAGCTTAGAATATGGAATACATGATGAAGTATGAATCTAGGGAAAGCAGAAGCTGTCACAAAGGAAGGGTAGATCAAAAGACGAGAAGGTGAATATCCTAAGCATTGTTGTTGTTGCTTACCACTGAGTTGACTTTGGCTCATAGAGACTCTAAGTACAACAGATAGAAATTCTGCCCAATCCTGTACCGTCTTCACAGCCTCATCTGTGTTTCAGTCACTGTGTCAGTTCATGTCTGTGATGGTCTTCATTTCTTTCACTAACCCTTCCACCCTTCCAAGCACAATGTCCCCTCCAAGAATGTTCCCCTCTTGCTAACATACTCAAAAAACAGGTTTGGTTTTTTGGCAGTCTCTGATATTGTCAATATTCCTTGCCAACACTAAGATTACAATGAATCAATTTTTTCTTGGTCTTCCTTATTTATTGTCCAAGTTTCTCATGAATATAAAACTATTAAAAATACTGTGGCATAAGTCACACCTTAGTCTTTAAGTGGACATTTTGCTCTTTAACATTTTAAATTTCTTGGCAACAGATTTATCCAATGCAATATATTATTTTATTTCTTGACTCCTGTTTTCATGGATGTTGACTGTGGATCCAAGTAAAAGGAAATCCTTGACAACTCCAGTCTTTTGCCCATTTATCATGATTTTTGCTTACTGGTCTAGTTGTGAGAGTTTTATTTATGTTGAGGTGTAAGCCATACTGAAAATTGTAGTCTTTGATCTTCAATAAGTTCTTCAAATTCTCTTCACTTTCAGCAAGTAAGGTAGTTTTATTGACTATTCAAAGGCATTTCACTGTGTGGATCATAATACATTTTGAATAACATCTAGAAGAATGGGAATGACAGAACACTTAATCATGCTCATGCAAAAGCTGTCCATGAACCAAGCAGTCATTTGAACAGAACAAGGAATTCTGTATGATTTCAAATCAGGAAGGTTGTGTATCCTTTCATCACATGTATTCAATCTATATGCTGAGCAAATAAATATGCTTAAATGGACTGGGGGGAAAATACCTGCAGAACAAAAAACCCTCAAATTCACTGCTTTGAGTTGGTTTTGACCCACAGTTGATTCTCTAACAGGTTTCTGAGGCTATAAATCACACAGGAGGGGATTGCTCACCTTTCTCCCATGGAGCCACTGGGTGGATTTGAACCACCAAAGGAGCTGTGCTGTTTTTGAACTAGCAGAACAACTTTCTAAGGATTATAAAACCAGAGCTCCCTGTCATGATTGGTATTGACCAGTTTGAATTAGCCAATCACATAATCTACCACACCAAGCATGACATATTGAAGAGGAACAGTATCACGTTAACCAGAAAAAGTTAGCTTTTCAAGATCTACTCTGAGGCACAATGCTGTCAGTTATAACATACAAATGCCTACAAGGAAGACCATTTAACAGAAATAGTATTCAAATTTGCACACCAAGCACTAATATCAAAGAGTAAAAAAAATGAATTAAAAAGTTGGAAACAATGGAGTAATAATAATGGGAAAATATAGCATTGATGATAGACATGGCCCCAGAGATGGAATTTTGCCTAGTCTATAGAGAGTTGCACTGCTAACCCAAAGGCCATGAGTCTCTGGTTGCTTTTCTGGTTGAATCCACTTCTAGGGACAATGAGAGCTACACCCTTGGAAACCCAATAGTCAGCTATGAGTTGGTTCCAACTTGAAAGCAGTGAGTTTGAATTTGAATGAGTTATTCACTAGAAATGACATTTCGACAACATAAAGAGACTATATACACGGACCTTGCCAAATGGAACACACAGGAATCCAACAGACTACATCTGTTGAAAGAGGTGATGGGGAAGCTCAACACCATCCAAACAAGGCCAGGGATTGACTGTGGAATGACCAGTTGTGTGGTGCAGGTGAGCAATACATGCTTATATAAACCATTGAGAGTGAGGGTTTTATTTCCACAGCAAAGTCTGCCTCTTTGAGAAGAGCAGGATTTCTGAGCAGTGTGAACATCTAGTGCTGTACTACTAGCTGAACGATGGGGCTCCAAACCCACTCAGAGGCATATCATGATCTGATTCTAAAAAGTCACTTAAAAACACTATGCAGCTGTTCTACTCTGTGTATATAGGGTCACCATGAGTCAGAATGGATACAACGGTAGCTAACAATAACAAACACACTAAGCTACTGAGAGGAAAGCTCTGGGTTAATATATTGAAAGACTCTGAACGGCTTGTTTGTTCTTTACATTTAAGACTAATTAAGACTTAAAATATAGTTTAAATGACTTTCATATGACAGCGGGGAGAATCTAAAAACAATTCAAACCTGAGATCTGAGGAAACTCAAGTGATTTCTAGATGGTGGTGGTTGTTAAACGCCAATGAGTTGAGTACAACGCATAGTGACTTAATGAATAAACCTGAACTCTCCTATCTCGCACCTTCTTTCACATCCTCCACATATTTGAGTCCATTGCTGCAGACACTGTATCGATCTGTATCTCCCAGAGAGTCTCGTTCTTCTTCACTAACTCTACGCTTTTCCAAGCATGATGTCCCTTTCCAAGGAATAGTATTGCCTACTATACATCCAAAGTATGAAAGACAAAGCTTTAACATTTTTTTCTCCAAGGAACAATTTTGGTTGCACTTTCTCCAGGACATACCTTTTTGTTCCTTTGGCAGTCTGTAGGATATTCAGCACTCTTCTCCAACACCAGAACTCAGATGCATTGATTCTTCTCCTGTTGTCCTTATTCATTGTCTAGCTCTCAGATGTGTACCAGGTGCAATGGCTGTGGCTTGACTCAGCTGCACTTTAGCCTTCAAACTGGCATCATTGCTCATCAGAACTTTGGAGAGAGCCAAGACAGCAGACTTTTCCAATGCTGTGGTATTTCTGGATAGGAGATGAAAATGATTTTAGCAGAGAATCCACACAGTGGTTCAAGTATGAGCCCAAAATTGATGGTGCAATGGTGGACATTTCAAGTAGAAAGTGTTGATTTTTATTCAAGCTACACCTTGAATGAAAAACTCCTTAATTGCATTTTAGAGTGAGTAACAATTTATATTTAAAATATCACAAGGACAAACTGGTAAGATATTAAAAAAGAATATAAACTGTACTTACAGAAATGTTAAACTTTAAGATAATATTTTTCCATTCGTTCTAACTCATTTCTTTTTAATCGTTTCTGGTCAAACATTCTTCTAAGTTGTATAGCACTGACCGGTCCATTTGATGTACAGAGGTAACTCGTGGTTGCTGTGATGCTAAACACTGTGAAACTGATGTGTCAAATGTGATAATGGTTACCAATGGTGGACAGTGTGTAGTGGAACTTCCTGATTAAAACAAGCTTGGAAGCAGGAGTGGCATCCACTTCTAAAATAGCTTGCCTCTGGAAACTCTATGAACTTAGAGAAACAATGAAAGTTATATAAGTGTTCCGGTCTTTTGTTCATAGGGTTGCTATGAGTCGTCTACGACTCAACGACACTTAACAACAATAACAACTAACTCATTTCTGTGGAGTTGAAACCGACTCATAACTGACCCTCCAGCAGATTTTCAGAGGCTGTAAATCACATGGGAAAAGACTGCTCATCTTTCTCCTGAGGAGCAGCTGGTGCGATTTTGAGCTACTCGTCATTGGTTTGATCGTGCAACTCCTTATCTATTAGGTCACCAGAGTTCCATAATATTGCCCCAAGACAACCTTTAGTAACAACAACAACAAATCGTCCTTGGGCCATGGTTATGTTTCTGAAATGTTTTATTCAACAAAGGCCACTAACTACCTTCAGATGGAATTTATCTCAGATCATCAAGGGCTTAAAAGGGTTACCTGGGAAATGGTGCTATTAGCATAGACCGAGGAGATGTTTAGCTTTACGAGAAAAGAACTTGTGCTATTAACTGGGTTCGGGGGGGGGGGCGGGGAGAAAAGAAAAATAGAGATAAAATGGAAAAAGAAGATATTAACTTCAATATTCTGTATACATTTTTTTTCCATTTAGACCTTACATCTCATAGCAAAGTGATATAGATCAAAACATTGCAAAATCAGGGTCTTGTGATCAATTTGATCTTGCTTTGCAGAGAGTGTTGAAATAATCCATCTCATTGCCACAGCTGACCCAGTGATTGATTAAATAAGAGGTTGCTCCACAAGAAAACTCTTCATGACTTAAAAAAGCTTCATTATTAGAATTCTCATATTCTGGAATGGGCTCTGACTTTGCTAATAAACCTGCACATTGATGAAGAAATAATTTTTAGGAACCGTCACTATCTCCATTTGCCAAGGTCATCTGAATGACTCACCTGAAAACTCTCAGCATTCCCTACCTGAAAATGATTACAAAAGCATTTCAGAAGATGCTTTAAATTTTAAATAAATGTCTGCTTCCTGCCTGATAAATCTCCTTGGGTATCACCTAAACCACCAACCCCCCGCCCCGCCCGCTTCCCCCCTATCCCCAATGCTGGGTTGCATCTTTTTTGTAAAGTTATCTTAAATAGTCTTTGCAGAATGGAATTTTATTGCTTAAAAGGACCTTAGGATTCACCTCATGTCCCTTATCTCCTACCATCATTCTAGAGATGAGCAAATGCATCTTTGAGAAAAATGAGCTCCCGTGGCTCTCAAAGTTGAGCCGACTCCCGAGCTTGAGCCCAGTCTTTTGCTCTTCCCCTGCGTTTGCCCTGTTAGTCTAACAGCAGTGCTTTAACAGTGTTCACCACCTAGCTATTATTCTTCTATTGTTTCTCTCCTGACATGCACTGAGACTTAGTGTGTGGGGGGAAGAATGGGTCTCATTACTCTTTGTGGCAATCGGAGAAAATTTTTAATGGTGAATTTTGAGATTTGAGTGTTCAGTGTTTCTAATTCTACGCTGTCAATGACACTTGCTTCTACTAGTTATTTAGCACATATGAATCATGTTATAGTTTCAAAATACTTTTCTATCAATAGCAACTTCTTGGCATGAATCAGGCTAATTTTATTATTTCCTCCTCCCCAAAACAGCATTCCTGGTCACATACTTGCTGGCTGCCCAGATGCTTGGCTGTTTAGATTTCTGAAGTCTACATGGTGTCAGCCAAAAGCTTTGGACTAAGGGTAGAAATAGCCTTACCTCTGGTACGCCTAATTGTCAAGGATCAGGTGGGGGATTGGTGATTGATTTGGAAGCCTCTGTGGTGCGGGGGAGGGTAAGTATCAGAAAAGGGCCAAGGACAGGGTCTGCTTCTTCTCTGACTGACTCCTCACTTCAAGGAGCAACATCACATTTTGAGGGGAAGGATCTATGGGGACACTTTGGATCAGAAATGCACCATGTTGTTGTTGTCAAGAGTGGACACTTAGTGTGCTCCCTTGGCAGAGTGATTCTGAGCACAAACCCAGAGGCAAGTCCAACCTTGGAATAAGAACAAGGCTCTCCTCGGGGATGACTCAAATAGCAAAGCTCTTTGAATCACAGCATTTGAATCTGAGTCATTGATCAGCCTTTTCTTTGTCCTGTAAAGGCAGTTTAAGCACTGAAGTCTAAACCAGATTTGATTCTCAGCCTACCCCTCTCAGGAACCTTCCATCTACAGCCTCCAATGGGGACTGTCCAATCTGCTTTAGACATTGATTTTAAGGATGACCCCTTCATATAAGCCAGTTTGGGGGGGGGGAACTTGAGGGTTTAGGAGAGTCAGTGCATCCTGTAAAACTGCCTCTGCCTCCAAGACACATGGCCCCAGGAATCTTAGTACTCTCACCTTTCTTCTTCCACATTAAAACTCTTCTGTTTTACCAGCAACTTCAGGGGAGTTAAGACAAATGAAATCCAGCTGACGTTCTGGCCCTTCGTGGCCACCAGTGATGATCTAGCACCACAGGCTATTTTTAGAGACTTGCAGGTGCTGTACTGGGCTGTCTCATAGTTAGGTATTTTCATCCCACTCCCACCAAATCCCTCTGGTTTTCGAAGGATCCTCAGACACTCTTATCATCACATTTGCTACAGATTCTTACTCACCTAAACTTGCATGTCTTCTGCTACAGTCTAATTCTGTTCTCTGTTGATTTTTAAAGTCCTGCCAAATAGACCTTGAATAGTAATAACCAAATTTCATGCCTATAGGATGAGCTGAATATAAGATCATAACACTCATCCTTTTCAATCCGCTTCCACCAGTTTCAGTCACAGCCTTCCACTGCCGGTATGCCAGGTGCCTATTTCCAATGCTGCCTCCTCCCTCTCGTTCTCAGATCTCCGGACTATTGCATGAAAACCATAGTCGGCGTTCTTCACTTTGAGGGTGACTCCTCTTTCATATATGTACCCCAGTACCCACTGTATCTGTTTTTCACCCTCCCCTCAACCCCCATACCGCACCAAGGAGAGTCCCCCTAAACTCCTAGCTGGAGATTGCCCTTAGAATCTCTTTTGTTTTATTACTAAAGGAGTGGGCAGATTAGGTACATGGTTAAAATAATCTCAAAGAATATCAGAGTTCTGCAATATGATAAAGTATACAATTAAGTGCAGGCTGCCTTTAAAAGGGGTCGTGGTACTAGGGATATTGTAGCTAATATTAGATGGATCTTGGCTCAAAGCAAGGAATACCAGAGGAATGTCTGTCTTTCATTGATCATGCAAAGGCATTTGACTGTGTGGATCACAATAAACCATGGCTAACTCTGAGAAGAATGGGAATCCCAGCACACTTGATCGTGCTAATGCAGAACCTATGCTTGAACCAGGAGGCAGTCGTCAAAACAGAGCAAGGAAACACTACATGGTTCAAAATTGGGAAGGGTGTATGCTAGGGATATGTCCTATCTCCATACTTTTTCAACCTGTATGCAGAACAGATTATCTGGGAGACTAGGCTTTGTAAGGAGAAGTGTGGCATCAGGACTGGAGGAAGATTCATCAACACTCTGCATTATGCAGACGACACAACCCTGCTTGCTGAAACTGAGAAGGACCAGAATCGTTTGCTACAGAAGGTCAAGGACTGCAGCCTTCAATATGGATTGAAGCTCAATATCAAGAAAACAAAGATTCTCACCACTGGGCCAGTTGGCAGCAACATGATAGATGATGAAGAGATTGAGATTGTTAACAGCTTTAGTTTTCTTGACTCCACAATCAACACTGTTGGCACCAACAACCAGGAAATGAAAAGACATATTGGGATGGTAAAATCTGCTCTTAGAGACCGCTCCAAGAACTGAAGAGCAACGATGCCACTCTGGAGACTAAGGTGTGCCTGACACAGGCTTTAGTCTTTGCAATCGCTTGCTATGCATCAGAGAGCTGGACAATGACTAGGGATGATAGAAGGAGAAGTAATGGGGGTGGGTATTTCGGAGACCATGAGATTGACAGAAGACAGCAGAGTTTAGGGCTGTCGTACATAGGGTCACTGTGAGTCTCAGGCGACTCAATGGCACACAACAACAACAACAATACGCAATTAAGTGTAGCTTTAGGAGGTGATTTTGAACATAATTTTCCTCCCTCTGCCCAAAGAATTCAGTAGTCTTGAAATTCAGAAAGGTTTCGCAAAGTTGACTGGCTGCTAATAAGCATCTTGGTCTCGGTGCTTTAAGTGGGGGTTGTATATTTCTTTAATATAAAGTCAGAAAGAACAACAAGAAGAAGAAAAAGCAGCAACGGAATGCGGAAATGGAGTTAAGAGAAAGCACTGCAAAAAGAACAGTGAGATTGCGAGAGGTGAAAACAATTAAGCTTAAGAAAGCAGCACAAAGAACAGATGTGCCACAGCAAATGTAAAGAAACCATACATGGATAATTCAGGGGAAAGAAAGTACCCTGTTACTCAAACCCTCCGGTTAGTTGGAGCTTTGGGTTGAATGTTGTGGAAATTGGGTAATTAAAACAATCATTGGTTGTTAAGCGCTCTGTATCCTTAGAACCCAGCCCGGTGCCTGGGCTCACAGCTGCCAATGAGTATTTGTGTAATAAGTATCATGGTGATCCAAACACACAAACTATGTTCCTTAGCAAACTATCCTTTTTGGTGACATTCTCTGCCATGCACACATAGGCCCTGGTGATCTAGTAGGATGTGTGCAGGCAATGACCATCTTAAAGAAAAGTGTATAGCATCGATTGACTCCAGTTCATTTAGCAGCATAGAAAAAAAAAAAAATAAAAATAAAAACCCAAAAAACATACACACAAGACAAAACGCCAAGAGGATGGAAGCTTTGAGCACACAGCAGACCACCCCTTGAGGTTTGCCTGCCAGGCTCCTGCTCAACTTCTGTGTCCTCGTCGCCAACCCGAGGCAACCCAGGAGCGAGCCAGGGGCAGTTCAGTGGTAGTAACAGGAATAGGGAAGTCTCTGGGGGGCAGTGTGTCGCTTGTCACCAGCACCTGCCGCTGTCCCTCGCGCCTCAGCAAAGCAGCGGAGGTGGAAGCACGTTGCTGTGCGGTGCAGAAAGGCTCCTAGAGTGGGCCCGCCCGCTGACACCTCTGGGCTCGGGGTGGCGTCCCTTGAGTCCCCGCAGGTGTTCCCCACTCCCTCTCCTCGGCGGCCCTCGCAGCACCAGGCCCGCTTCCCG
>NW_006399772.1:7097980-7133396 GCF_000299155.1 Elephantulus edwardii
GGGACCCGGAGGGAGGGGGCCGGGAGGCAGGGCCAGGCGAGCCGGAGGGGTGCTCGGCGCTCCCCCGCCCTCCTTCCGGGAGCGAGGATGCAGACTCTGAAACGGGCGCTGCTGGGCTGAGGCGGAGGCAGGGGACTCGCAGCGCGCGCGGCTCCGCGAGTGTCTCCAGTGCGCCGCGCGGCGGGGGGAGGCGGAGGCCGAGGAGGCGGAGGAGGCGGAGGAGGGGGAGAATGCCCGGAGCCGCCGCCGCTGCCGCCGCGATGCTGCCGGCTCAGGAGGCTGCCAAGCTGTACCACACCAACTATGTGCGGAACTCGCGGGCCATCGGCGTGCTGTGGGCCATCTTCACCATCTGCTTTGCCATCGTCAACGTGGTGTGCTTCATCCAGCCCTACTGGATCGGCGACGGCGTGGACACCCCGCAAGCCGGCTATTTCGGGCTCTTCCACTACTGCATCGGCAACGGCTTCTCACGGGAGCTGACCTGCAGGGGCAGCTTCACGGACTTCTCCACGCTGCCCTCGGGCGCCTTCAAAGCCGCCTCCTTCTTCATCGGCCTCTCCATGATGCTCATCATCGCCTGCATCATCTGCTTTACCCTCTTCTTCTTCTGCAACACGGCCACCGTGTACAAGATCTGTGCCTGGATGCAGCTCACCTCTGGTGAGTGCGCGCTCACCTCCGAGGAGGCGGGGGACCGGGGCGCCGAGCCGGGGAGGGGCCGCCTGAGTGGGAGGGACGGGGGCCCGTGCGCGCCGCTGGGTGCCCGGCAACTTGATCCGGGCTGGGCAGCTCTGACTGGGGGGCAGTGGGCTCTGGGCGGCGGGAACCTCAGGCCAGAGCCCCCGGGGTTCCCCAGCTCCAGCGCGGGAGCCTCGTCCCGGGGCGTTCGCGAACCACCAGAGTGAGGGGGACACCACCCAGAGGGGCGCACAAAAGGGCTGGGTGGTTGCTGGGCCAGATCCGCTCCGAACTAAAGCCGGGGCTGGGGTAGGGAAGCGGTTGCTTAGAGATGGGGTGGGGATTGGGAGGGGGCTGAGGTACCGAGGAAGGAGAAAGCGGCTTTGGAGAGGTTGTCCTGGAGGGAGAAGTCCGCTTGCTCTGTCCCTGGCTGGGACGCTTCGCTTTCTGTCATTGCTTAAGGAGAGTGGTTTGGTGGAGGGGCTGAAAGGAGAATTGTTTCTTTCAGTCCCAGGGACTTTTACATATTTTTCTCATTCGTCTGTGGACGGGGATATCCTAGAATGTTCCTTGGCCTTTCCCCAATGTCAAGTCTTCTGTTTACTTCCTTCTCAGAGGGAAAAATCCTTCCCTTTGAAAGGAAAGTGGACTCGAGGGAATCAAGATTTCACAAGATCTCATTTTGAGGAAGTGGCTTTAGGAGATGGACAGAGAAGAAACCCTGTTTCCTCCACATCTCTGATCACTCTTTGCTTGTGCATAGTTGGAAAAAAGAGATATGTGAAAGTAATATTCCCCCCTCCCATCGTCATACCCTGAGTATCAGAGTTACTCTTAACCCGGGAAGGGAATGAATGAGGTTCGTTTCTGGTTCCTGGTGGCTTTGAAGAATTCAGAACGAACTCTTTCCCTGCCTCCCTCGTTCTGTTCACCTCCCTCTGCCAGCACCATTAGGTGCCCTCCTGTTTAAACATTATTGGGGGCCCATTGGTTTCATGCATGGCCTGCCTGTGGAGAAAGGGGAGTCCAATGTGTCTCACATAGCCATACTTTCTCATTTGTGCTTTGTTTTATTTTGCTGATCTTTCGAAACACTGAAGCTTCAAGATGTTCCCGTTTGCCCTGTGCCAGGGAAGGTTTTATGGGAAGTAGAGACTGAATCTTGAGTTTACCAGAATTTTACAGAGTGATTAAATTCTTAAAGGTGCTTGGGATTGCAGCTGTCCGATACATCCCTTGCATACAGAGCTAGTTTGATAGAAGAGAAGCTTGTGGGAAAAGAAACTTCTAAGGAAGAAGAATCTGTTCAAATTAAGGGTGTTTTTGGCTGATTTTGATTTGCCTACATTGCAGATAGGTGTGTTGAAAGTGAAGCATGAACATGAATACAGACCTCTCTCACTCAACTCAACTGTGCTTTTCTTTTTTTTCACCAACTTCCAATGCTTTTTTCAGTGTTTTCATATATAATGTTAACTTTTATGTCTAGTCCAAAAGCAGAATATCTTTGAAATTTGAAATAAATTCATGTATCACAATCACTCTTGACTATTAGCTCAGGTTTGACATTGAAAAGAACAGGACATGTGGGATGCAGATGTTTTAGAGAAAGATTTGACCCTGCGCAGCTAATTTTAATTTTTCTAAGTTACATGACCTATTTAGACCGACGATTCAAAGTAGATTGTTTTCAAAGGTTTGAAGGTAGTTTGCAAGTGATTTCTCAACGACATATTCTTAAGAATCTCAGTTTTTAAGGAGGTTTTATACTCTAAACAGGGGTCCTGGTGCCATAATGGTGAAGTGCTTGGGTGTTACCTAAAGGGCAGGAGTTCAAACTCACCGGCAGCTCTGTAGGAAAGAGATATGTGGATCATATATATTTGCAGCCATGGAAACTTTGTGGGGTAGTTCTATAGAGTCGCTGTAAATTAAAATCCACTTGGTGGCAATGCGTTTGATTTGGGGATTGGTACTCTAAACCTAAGTTTGTTTTTTCTCTTTTAAAGAGAGAAAACTCTCTTTGTAGTGTCCTGTTTCCTGTTTCCCACTATAAAGCATGGTGGTAGTTGGTGCACTAAGCTGAAAAGATGTTTATTTAAAGTTTTGAGAAGCTAGATCCTTTAGTTATGGGAACACCATTTAACCTTCACATGCTTTGGGGCATTTGGTTTCTAAGTGAAAGTTTAGTTCTTAAGCTTTAGACTATTTCTCTTTGATGTTAAGTTCTTTTTCATACTTACAATTTAACTTCGTGTAGACTCATCTCAGGGGTAATTTGCTAAAAATGAAAGACAAGACTTAATGTATCATTTGCTTGTTAGAGATGATTTAGGATGATGTAGACTTCCTTGGGAGTCAAATGATTAACATGTATGTTTAGTTATCTAAGCATTTTAATACAGTGACATCATAAATCACAACCAGGTAAAATATAGACTGTTCTATGACATAATACACTCAGATAATGAAGCCAGAAGCTATCTTGTGGCCGTTCAGATCAAGAGTGATTCTTTTTTATGATTCTGAACAATAAACCAGAAAAAACGATTTAATTTATTGAACTGGAAAATGGTGCTGCTCTTCTGTCTAGATGGGAAGAGAGCATTTAATTAACAGTGCTATTATGAACACCTTGCCCTCTCCCATTCTCCTGTAAATCACTGCAGTTTTCATTCAGTAGGGTGAAACCAAGAGACACAGAATTAAAAACTAACATGTCACAATACTTTTGTTGCAGTAATGTGGATTATAGTGAGCTAACATGCTTCACTCCTTATGGACCATGGCTAATACAAAGACTGAAGGTAAAAATAAGAGAAGAAATAAGTAATAGCAATCAGAGATGCAAATTCTCCCAAATCCACATAGAAACAACTTGATTTTCTTCTGTGATTTCTTTAAAGATGAAATAAAAGAGGTGTAACTGTAGTTGGTAAAGCAGGTTAGTGAAACCTAAAATTTTAAAAATCCAGATAACCTGGGAATTCTGAGCCTCTGTGAACTTGATACTCTGCTCTTGTGCTTTTGTGTTTCAAGTTAGTATTTGTTTCTGTTTCCAAATCTGCTAATGGCCAACTCTCGGAAAAGCTTTTTATTTTTGTTTTCTGTGTTTGTCTGGGTTTTTTTTTAACTGTGTGCTATCTTTTGAACTATACTGGGTGCATTTCTTTTCATCATTATAGATAAACCAAAGAAATATTTTTTTAATAAGCACAAGTATTTATGTGGAATTTAAATATTTCTAGATGCCCATCATGCCCAGGCAATGGGTAAGCTATTCAGGTGCTAACAAAAAGGTGGGCAGTTTAAAACTGTCAGCCACTCTGAGAGAAAGGTTAGTCATTTTGCTTCCATAATGATTGCTGTTGTGTTCCATCGTGTTGGAACTGACCCATAGCTGAGCCTCTGGCGGGTTTTCAGAGGCAGTTAATCACACGAGAGACAGAGGAGATTGCCCCTCCTTCTCTCACAGAGCAGCTGGTGGATTTGAACCACGTGCTTTCAGGATGGCAGAGCAGCTACTTGCCACCAGTGCTCCCTCCGTAAGGATTACAGCTTTGGAAATGCTAGTGGCAGTTCTGTTCTGAGGGCCACCATGAGTTGGAATTTACTTCATGGCAGCAGGTTTGGTCTTGGGCTTGAAGACAATCACCGTGGGTTTCTTGGCTGAGGGCAGTATATGTACAAGCAATCGTCTTTATCAATGAAGAGGGTCATCTGATCCAGTGTAAATGTCTTAAATCAGGAAGGAGGAGAGCTGGAGAAGGGAATTATGCATTCTTCAGATTTTCTCTTCTCTTCCTAGAATTCTGAGTGTTCTCAAAGGAAGGGTCACCTGGGTGGCTCTCTGGTGGGGTTAGGACTAAGCTGCTTACTTGCTTCCCTTCTAGCTTTAGTGGTCTCCCACTATTTTTAACTAGCAGTACTTGCTTGCATTTGATGGCTTTGTCACTTGGGTGCGATGAGAAAGACCAGAGGTAACCATTGCATTCTCTAGCCTTTAAGAAGAGCCTTTGCAGTGCTAAACCATCCAATCTTATGGAACCTGCTGTACAGCACCCATCAGAACTTGAAATGAAAGCCATGTTTGTATATTTCTTTAATGTCTGTCTTCACTAGTAAACTGGAAGTTCCATAAAACCAGTGTTTTTGTTAATATAGCATAGAGGTCAAGAGCCTGGACACTTCAGTAAAAAACAAACAAAAAAACCCCTGAAGTATTATTCTGTCATTTATTGACCATGTGGATTGGGGGATTTGGTAGTACCTTCCTTAAGAGATTGGTGCAGAGAGTCAATGAACTGTTGTATATACTTCACACCAACATTGGTCAGGTTTTGGACGGTGGTGGTTTGTGTGTTGCTGTGATATTGGAACAAGTCAACCTGCTGGTGAAGCTGTGCTACCTTTACTTCAATTATCCGCAGGGTCAGCCGTGCTGAACTCTTTTCAGCAGAGCTTGCAGATGGAAACAGACTAGAAAGTAGGATTGGCAGCCGACTTTTGAAGTAATTGGCCAATGAGAACTGTCAGACTAGCAACAAAACCTTGTCTGATACAGTGCTAGCCGATGAATCTCCTGGCTTGGAAGGTACTGTCCAGTGGTTACAAGAGTGGGCTGAGGCTCAGCTGCAATTGCAAGAATGGCGTTGGATCACACAGTGTTTCCTTCCATTGTCCACAGGTTTGCTGTGAGTCACGTGACTTAGGGTTATCTAACACCAGTACATCTCAGTACCCAGGAATGTCTGTGTATTTGAGCAGTAGGCATTTGGTAAGTTTTTGTTAAATTAATGAATGAAACAAAAAGAGAATAAATAATTAAGTGGAGAGGTGTGCAAAGAGTGATTTTAAGTTTCCTACATGCCATGGTATGTTTACAGGAGTGACCAATCCTTGGAGAGGGAGATCATGCTTGGAAGGGTGGAGGGACAGTGCAAAAGAAGAAGACCCTCAATGAGATGATTGACTCAGTGACTGGAATAATGAGGGTACGTGTGTCAGAGACGATTAGGTTGGCACAGGATAGAGCAGGTTTCACAGCAATTGTACATAGGGTCATTATGAGTCACAGCAACTTGACAGCACATAACAAAAACAATATGCCATGGTGAAAAGGGATGACCCATTCTTTGAAAGACATACTTACTGTTCTTAGTGGCTTTTGACATCAGCAGTAACCACACCAAAATGACTCTTTCAAATTCGTTTTCTGACAATTGTTATGACCTGACTGCTCTATGTGATGAGCTTTTACCCAAATGGAGGCTTTGTTCCAATGCCCAGGTAATAATCATCATTGTAACACTGGAGGATAATCAATGATATCCTAGGATTCACTAACATTTCCCTTAGCGTTTGGCGTCTCATAAAATAATTCATCATCCAAAATAAAGATGTTACAAATACAGGAATGGAGGTCCATGCAGAGAGGGCACTATCCAGCCTGGTTTTCCTCTGCACCTTCAGGAGTGCAGGTGAGTAAGAGGATGTGGTTTTCAGCCTGTCCTGTCTCATCTGAAGGAGCATCAGTTCAAGCGTGCTCTTCTCAGAACTTTTGGGGACCAGACAGTTGACAATCTGCATGTGCAGAACTTAAGTGCAGTGCTCTGAAGAGGGTGCAAGGCAGAGTTTTACTCAAGAGCAGACTCAAGTCAAGGGCAGTCCCCAGTCCTAACTGTTTGATTAGTGCTGAGCACCTTGACAAAGGGGGCTCTCGCCTATAATTAGCTGATAGAAAGAAAAACCCAACCCATTGCTGTTTGATTCCAATTCATAACAACTCTATGAGATAGAATAGAGCTGTCCCATGTCATTTCTAAGGCTGCGATCTTTACAAAGTGTCACATCTTTCTTTGGTGGAGGGGCTGGTGGGTTCAAACAGACTGCTGTTAGGTTAGCAGCTGAGCACTAACCACTGTGCTACCTTGTTTCTATCCAATAGCTGTTGTTACGTTGTTATATTTTTATGATCAAGTTGCAACTTACTCCTAACTGACCCTTCAGCTGGTTTTCAGAGGGAGTAAATCACACAAGAGTTCATTGCCCATCTTTCTCCCTCATTGCACCTGGTGGATTGGAACCACTTTTGGGCTGGCGGCTCAATTCCTCACCACCACCACTCCATGTGATGTTATGTGCTGTTGAGTTGAAACTGACCCATAGCTGACCCACCAGTCAGTTTTTAGAGGCAATAAATTGCCTGGAAGGAGATTGTCCATCTGTCTCCCATGGAACACGAAAGCTATCTGATGTTCCTGTGTGCTGTCAAGTAATAACCAACCCATAGCTGAACTTCCAGTGGGTTTTCAGAGGTAGTAAAAAATAGCACAGGAGATCCTTCTCCCAGGGAGCAGCTGGTGGATTTGAACCATGTGCCTTTGGGATTGCAGTGCAACTTCTTACAAAGTTACAGAGTTATGACAACACCCCAAAGAAGGAGGTAATTTCACAGACCCGCTGAGGATCTGGAGGAAGAATATGCATGGCTAACAAGGACTATTTTCAGTTTTCCAGCAACATATTTTGTCTTTAAGGATTTTAAAAGATTTCCAAGCTAATCTACAAGACTGCAATTTGAAAGGATGATTTAGAAACTTTTTTTCTTTTGACTTTTATGTAGTATGACAAAGAATGTGACAATTGAAGAGATGTTGGAAAATACATTAATACAAATGTCAAAACAAACTATTTTTATGGCAGTGTGATTTTAAGTGAACATCTGCGAAAAATAGCAGGTCCCATACAATCCATACGGCATTTCCCACTTGCTCGATTTTAGAAATTTATTCCCTCTTCTAGTGCAAACTGCGTACTCAACAGCTTTCCTTTCCTGTTGTTAAAAAAAAGTTCACAAATGTTAGTGAAATGTTCAAATCTTTATGTAAATAAATAAATAATTAAAGGATGGAAGCTTAACCAGAATATGGTGTCAGATGCATAACTTGGAAACAATTGCTGGTTTTGGTTGACATGATGCTCTGACCTGGAAAGGTAAGTCCAGGTGATCTATCCCATTTTAAACACATACCTTAGGAATCGTTCAAAGTGAGCAAAGTTTTAAATGGAAAAAGGAAACAGCAGAGCATACAGCTAGAGTTGCTGTATGTGGCTCATTGCACTTCTGTGTGTGGAGTGCGAAGATAAAATGTGGGGAGAGGCTTGGAGAGAATTCCAGATCACACTGGCGTGAAGAAAAGAACACTCCATAATTGTAATTTGGGAGTTTAATAGCTTGATAAGAGGGAGAGCTTCAGGATTTTTGAATATAATTTTTTACTTTAATTGTGATTTTAATAAAAGTTTACAGGAAAGTTAGATTTTCATTTATTCAGTGTTGCTATTCTTTTCTCTCCCTTCCCCCTTCTCCAGTTCACTTTAAAAAAAATTTGTTCATTATTGTGTAATTACCTCCCTCCCCGTCCTCTTTGCAATGTACTTATTATCATGGGCTGTTGTTGCTTGTATAATGCCTAATCGTATATTCCTTTTAAGGAGTTCTTTCTTTCATTGGTTCCAATGCAATATTCATTATTTAGCCCCTCTTTTTTTCCATTTTGCCCTCAACCTCGTCTTTTTTATAACAGTGGTGTTATACAGTATTTGTCCTTTCGTGACTGAAACATTTCACTCAGCATAAGGTCCTTGAGGGTCACCCATGTTGTGTAATATTTTATGAGTTCCTTGGTTTTCAGTGCCGCATAATATTCCATTGTATGAATATACCATAGTTTTTCTATCCATTCATATTTGTTGACGGGTACTAGGGTTGCTTCCATCTCCTTGTTGTTGAGAATAACACAGCAGTAAACATATACCTCTTTGGGTGGCAGCTCTGATTTCTTTAGGGTTTATTCCCAGTAGTGACATTGCTGGATCAAAAGGTATTTCTATTTCCAACTTTTTGAGAAAGCACCATACTGCCTTCCATAGTGGTTGCACCATTTTACACTCCCACCAGCAGTGAACTGATCTCTCCACAACCTCACCAGCATTTTGTTGTTTGCCGGTTGCTGGGGTGAGATGATTACTTATAGTTGTTGTTTGGTTTTATTATTATTGTGTACAGTCGAGTGGAATCAGACTGGCATAGGAGGAGATTGCTGCTCTTTCTCCAGCAGAGCACCTGGTGGATTTGACCATGTGCCTTTGGGATTGCAACACAGCTTCTTGCACCTAGGCCACCAGAGCGACCTTATCACTGTTGTTTTTATTTGCATCTCTCTGATAAATTCTGGGATTTTAGGCATTTCCTCATGTGTTTGTTGACCATCTAAAGATCTTCTTTGGTGAAGTGTCTGTTCATATTCTGTCCCATTTTGTGATTGAGTTGTTCACTTTTTTCTTGTTGAGGTGCTGAAGTTTTCTATAAATTTTAGATATGATTCCTTTATCAGATATGACATCATTACCAAATATTTTTTCCCAGTCTGTGGCTTTCATTTTTACCCTGTTGGAGAAGTTTTTTGATGTGCTTAGGGATTTGATTCTTGGAAGGTCCTAGTCATCTATTTTATTATCTCCCAGTTGTAGATTTTCCAAGATTCTTGGAAGACTGTTCATATTGTGCATTAGGACTTCTAGAGTTGTTCCAAGCTTTTTTCTGATCAAGTTTATAGTCCTTGGTTTTACTCCTAAATTCTTGATCCACTTTGAGTTGGTTTTTGTGTATGGTGTGAACAGATAGTTTTCCAATCTTGCCAAAATCATTTGTTAAAGAGGCTGTCATTTCCCCACTTAACCGATTTTGTTTCTTTGTCAAAGACCAGTTGACCATAGCTAGATGAGTTGATTTCTGGATTCTCAATTCTATTTCATTGATCTGTGTGTCTGTCACTGTACCAATAAGTGGGAGAGTTTTTAAAGAGCAATTTCAGCAAAATCTTTGAACTCTGGGGATCACATCAGCTTTAATTAATGCTTATATTCCTTTATCATAATGAATCAACTGGGATTTTTTTTCCCCTCTGAAATAAAGAAAGACCATGGAGCTGACCTTTATTCTTAGTAATAAGAAGATACTAGTAATAACAAAAGTACGTGACTTCATTATATCAAGTGATAGACAATTTATTTGGTGACTTAAACCTAATACTGTTATGAAAAATTATTAGAGCATTTTTAGCAAACAAAACAAAAACAAGTCTTCCCTCAGCATCTGAAATGTTCACACAACCAATATCATGCGATTCTTAAAATTATGACCACTCTTGTATGATATTCCCACTGTAAAAGGTCATGAGACAATTTATGGCTTAAATTGTCCTTACTGTAATCTTGAACCCCTCTCTATTCTGCTAAATTAGAAAAATGAGCAGTTTGTAAGAGGAAGGCAAATAATTTCTTGACCAATATAGACATGCATCACATCAGCTTACCATTAGGAAGAAAGAATGAAGCAAGTCTTTTTGAAATAGAAGTTGTTGGCATGGAATTGCCAGAATTGACATTGCCTATCTTGCTTCTACCATTTTTCCCAGCCGAATGAAACCAATTTTGTAGGAGGATGGGAACTGTCTAAGTGTGTACAACAGTAAGATCCTAAATGTCAGATTGAAGTTCACCTTCTAATTGCATGAACTTGTGAGATGATGACTCTTCAATGAAAGACAGGGCTGATAGAAGAGTAGTGAAAGATAGTGGAAAGTCATGAATCTGAAAAGAGTCTGTACCTTAGAAGCAAATATATAGAATTTATCAAGAGTGTTCTCTGCCATTTTTGCCTTACTAAAAAACAGAAGCTAGAAGTTTGAAGGAATGCAGTCGTGTTAGTACTAAATACACCTAAGAAATATTAAATGTCTGGACTTCTTTTGGAAATAGGCTAGGGATTTACTTGGTGTAGGGAATGACTTGATGTAGTTACTCTATTTGGTGTGTTGACCACAGAGACAGACTCCACGTTTATGGCAGAAAAATGTGCCATTGGCACTTGAAAAACTGCAGATCTAAAGAGCTATGTTAACACTTGATCAAGGCCAAGGCTGTGACTGCAAGAGCTCAAGGAGGGCCTGGCTTTCAGCAAGGCTGAGAAAATGCTCTCCTGAGTTGTTCCTGAACTTGGAAATTAATCTGTTTCTCCCCTAATAATGCCCATGATCATGAATATCACCTGTGGGTTCTAGGTGGCAATTAGAAGGAATTCTCCAACCCTGAAAAGAAATCATGCCTACTGTGGGAGGAGGGATGGCTGGTATTATAAAAGGGGAGCAGAAAGGATTAGGACAGAGTGTGGTGGCATGGCTGACCCCACAGGAACAGCCTTTGGGCTGCTGTCGATGCCGATGGGATTTTTCCCTCTTGAGAAGTTAGTGGAGGTCAGATGTTGCCACCCCACATCCCCCATGTCATTATTGCAGGGATACTCTGCATGGGTTTTAGTTGGCTTCAGGGAAGATCAAGGGTGAGCTGCGAAATAGAAATGAGAAATTTGTATCATCAACTGCCAGAAGACTTAGTATTTGAAAGACAGGCACACAGATCCAGCTGTGAAGAATGACAGATTCATAGAAGAGTGACACTAAAAAAAAAAAAGAAGTATGAGTTGAAAAGACATGATGAAAGTCAGGGTTGAAATGCCTGTTGAATTTGCTATTATCAATGGCTTAAACACCTATAGGTGCAAAGCAAGTGTAGAGTCATGATGTGCAAGTTGTAGTTATTAATAAAGAAAAGTGCTGACTCCTTATCTCACTTGAAAACTCCTCTAAAGCGTAAATTCCTGAACTTTTTAATATGGCATGGGAAAATGAGAAAAGTTGAAATAAACCAACCAAAGAAGGGAAAAGTTGTTATGAAATGGGATTATAAGAGTTTCTACAGTTACAGATTGTAAGGCTAAATTGATTTCTTGACTTGAGTAGTGAAAGGGAATTATAGTGTTTAGGAGATTATATATATAACACATTTTATGAACATGTATACTTACATGCTAAATAGACCTTTATTACCTGAACATCACACTTTAGTTGATTGAACAGGAATAATTTTGACCAGCTTGCAAGTTAGACAACTATCTTAAGGAAAGAAGTGCTGCTGCCCTGTGTCTGAAAAACATAATGTATACATTTTACTGGGTCAAGATTATAATTTAATAGATAATGAAAAGCATAAACCATGAGTTAACAAAGTAAAAAAATAAAATGCAATGCAAACATTAAGGGTTTAATGAAACAGTTTTCTTATTTACATGCTTAATACATAAATGAAGTTAGTTTGCAATCTTAGATTACTTACCATGCCCTCTAATCAAATAAGTTTTAAAGCTACTAATCCACAGAAAAGATTAATTATTTAGAAAAAAATAGTCTCTTCTTTTGGAAATGGTGAATGACATGCCCTAATTAATGAATAATTTGATATTAAAAGATAGATTAGGTAAAATAGATTGAACCTAAATAATATGAGATGTTTTTCTTTTGACTCTTTTATCTCACCTCCATTTATAACTTTCATTGAAGTATCCTAATTAGATTGTAGATTGATTGCAAATTAGGGTTATTTTTCCAGATGGGATTTCATTGACTATGAAAAAGAACATATTTGATGTCTGCAACAATCTAGTGAAACAGATATTTAAACAAATGTGCTCAGCACACAACCAAATGGGTATAGACTCATAGGCTTTTGAAACTTGAAAAGATAATAAAATTACTCAATATAGTCTGTTTCCTAGATAAAGAAATAATAATAGTAATAATAAATACTGATTACTGAGAAACTACTCTTTTCTAAGATTTGTAATATTTAAATATTCACAGCACTCTTGTGAGTAGGATTCTACCCAATATGCAGATGAAAAAATTGAAGCTTTAAAAATTATTTTAAGTCAAACAGTTAAAAAGCTGTTTGAACCAATGTCAAACTTTCTCAGCCCTCCATCAGCCTTATGGTACCTCTAAGACTGAGAACTATTAAAAATCTTGTCAGAATTCCATGTTAGCAGAATTGGGATTAACATAAGTGCCATTTCTACCACCTCCTCTTCCTTGCCATCGTAAAGTGTATTTATTTAGTATAAGTCTTTAATGTGCATTTTAATCATTCTTTGTTAGCATGAAGAGAAGGAGCTGGGATTCTCAAGGAAGAAATGATCTTGCTTGCTAGGCTATCTTCTTCTAGTTTACTTAGGTACAATGAAACAGGTACTTCTCATCCCATCATTTTCAGTTCCCTAGCTTGGAGCCCAGGGTGGTTATTATCCTATAATGTCTCATTGGTTACAACTCTGATTTCATTGTCAATAATGTTAGGTAGTGAGTTCTATAGGGTGAGGACAATGTCAGCATTACTGATTCTGTATCATTAATTTCCTCCTGCAAACATATCCTCTGTGGATCTGCTTATTAGGAATGGTGGTATTGAAGGTGGTCATGGTGGACAGGCTCATTGAACCACAGACAGAATTTTAGAGAAAGTGAGAGTAGACTTAGAAGGCTGCTGGAGACACCCAGGTGAGGAAGGTGTAAGAAGAGCATGTCAGAAGATTTGTTTCTTGGCAACTAAATTCCTGATGGCTTTGGACAAGTCATCCTGCTATTCTTCACTTTCAATTTCTTTAATTTTGCTAAGGCGTATGAAATTATACTCCAGGTACTTCAGCTTAATTCTTTGATTTTGTTAAATTATGTCCCAGGTACATAAAAAAATGATGATAAGTTATGGGCATTAAAAATGAGTAAGTGTTGTTTGCATTTACCAAGAAAGTAAATGTTAGGAAAATCACCAAAGACAGGGTGAAATTAAAGCAGAAAGCAAACAAGGAGCAGTCTGAGGCAGATAGGTAGGTATCCAGAATTAGAGTTCTATAGGATAATCACTCAATCTTAAGAGATTTCAATAAAAGTGCCTACTCTTTTTGTTCTGAAGTTAAATGAATGAATACATTTCAGCCCAAAGGGAGTTGCACTATTAACCCAATGGATGAGCCTCTCAGGGAATTCAAATCCACCAATAGCTCTTGTGGAGAAGAATTATCATCTCCTCCCGCGCAGTTTACAGCCTTGGAAGTGCAGTAGGGGGAGGGTCAGCCTTGAGCCTATACTGTCACAATTTTTTACTAGTGAAAATAGGGCTAGAGGACTGATTTGTTTGGTTAGTAGTCAGCACATATAGTAGACAGAAAGTTGAACACAGTATAGAGCACTTTGTGGTCTCGGAACCATCATTTCTAGATGACAGCCTTACAGGATTGCTCTGAGGATCAAGAAAGATAATGATAGTGAAAGCCTCTTATAAACTGCACAGTGCTATATAAATGCCATTGTGAGGCCTATAATGGATTTGGTACATTACTAACAAAACACTGTGTTTGATTAAGAGTTTAATTTTGTGCTAATAGGGTCTAGTCCTTCCATTTTATTTGCCTAGAGTAATGGCTTCAAGCAACAAGAATGCATTTTGGAGATAAATTTCGACAGTTTTATAACTTCAACTGAACAAATTGGAGGTGAGAAAAGCTATATATTCATGACTACTTGGGCCTGACAGTTTTTTGACTGGGTCAAGACCTAAGCATTTAGGCATTTTTATTAACTTCTCCAAATGGTAGAGAAATATTATCAGGTATTTCAAAAGCAAAATTGTATATTCTTTAATAACCTCACAAATCCTTTTATTAAGGACAATAATCTAAAGTTAATTTTGACAAGAAGATTTACAAAATTAGAGAGTTACTACAGACTTTTTGCTTCTGAAGATGTGTGTGAGAATTACCAGAAAGTCCTCCGTTTCCTATGTATATGTGTAAATGATATATAATTTATATATGATCTTATATAATTTCTTCAGTGACTGGAGAAATGGGATTAGGTCTGTCGGAGACCGATTGGTTCTGGATAGGGTAGGGTTCAGAGCTAATGCTAGGAGTCGCAGGCATATAACAGCAGCGTTCCTCAAGATCTAGTCTGTGACAAAGGCTCTCTAGAAAGATGAGCTGTTGTTATGTGCCATCACGGTGGCATAACTTATAGCTGACCCTCTAGCAGGTTTTCAGAGACCGTAAGTCACAGAGGAATAGAGTACCCATCTTTATTCTGTGGAGCAGCTCGTGGATTCGAACCACGTCGCTTTGGGATGGCAGCACAGCTCCTTCCCCTTGAGGCTAGCAGAGCTCTAACAGCATGAGCTTGAATGAGGACGGGTCAGGATCCTCCCAGCTGAAGCTCACTTTACAGCCAACCCCTTCATTAGCTGCAGGACGGGCTCTAGAGGGAGCTCCAGCCCTTTCATCTTGTGCTTCTTTGACCTGCCTTTTACAGGGTCAGGCCCAGAGTGGTTTTTCCCCTTTGACTATTCATAGGATAGCATTGTAGAAGGCGGGTGATGTAGGATAAAATATGAAGAGTGAAAAAGAACATGAAAATGAATTGGCCTGGAACATAGGCAGTAGAAGGGAAAGATTTTATACAAGAAACAAAAAGGAAAGTCACCTCTCCCTAGACAAATCTCTAGCCCATTTCTAAAGATTTACAGTTCTTTGCAATGACTATACTTTAATGGACCTTTTCCAAGACCCCACAGGTTCTTACAAGACTCATTGGCATAATCTTCCACATCAGGAAATGGAAGTGTTGGCTGTTAACCAGGGGATAGACACTTTGTAAGAACTTGGGCAGGCCACGAGAAAATGCAAAAGCAGGAGCATCCAGAGCTGGCAGGCACTAAACAGCTCTTGGTCTTGGTTGTGGTGCGTGATAGATAGTTACCTGTTTGCAATGGTAATAGCATAATCTGAAATGTAAAGAAAATTGGAGTTTGACATTTTATTTATTGGGAAACTTGAAGGACTTACTGCGGGGAGGAGGGAGAGGAAATTATGTAACAATGAATGAGTGTTGTTTTGTTTGCTTGTCTTTTTTTAAAGTGAACTGGATGGATAGGAGGAAAATGTGTGACAATGAGTGAATAAAAGACAACTTTTCTATTAAAAAAAACCTTAAAGATAGTTTAGAATATGAAACTGAACCATAGGCAAACTGTGTATCACATGATCAGAATGAAATAGTGGCTCAGTGGTAAGGAGCTGTACTGCCAGCCCAAAGGCATGCAGTTTGAATCCACCAGCTTTTCCATAGGAGAAAGATAGTAGGCAGTCTACTCCCATGCCATTTACTGCCTCTGAAAACCCTCCAGAGGGTCACCTGGTGTCAGGTCCAACTCCTACGTGTGTCTATGTGTGTGCGTTTACATCTATTTCGTTCCTGTTGTGTCTAAGGTACTGTTGTAGGCCCATTTAATTCTATCTGCAAATTTCATCATTTTCTTAACAAAACAGAAATGAATAGAAATCAATGTCTGAGAAACTTGCACATTACTTTCCCCACTCAAAGAACACACAAAAGCTCTTCCTTCTTAATGGAATCTGAACAGAGTCTGATTTATATTTTATCAATTTCAAAAGCTAAAATGCAGAAGGTTCTTTAGAAAAAAACTTTCAAAAGCATGCTCTCCTGATCAACAGCAAGTCTTTATTTTTTTCCCATCTCAAAATCAGAAAGTCTTATTTTTCCCCATCTCAAACTCAGAAAACATTCTTTCTAATTCTCACCAGAATTTCCCCTCATTAACCCCAATGCTCAGTGTGGCCCCGATGCCTACTGAAGTGCTGTGTGCCCAGACAGAAAGTCTGAAGCTGTACTGATACCAAAGTCTAATGCAGTACACCGCTAGCATTGCTGTGGGATGGCTTTGAATTTTTTGGCTGAACTCAGTGTACACAGAACAAAGGGGAAAACTTCGGCGATCAATGGAAGTTCCGTTGACAAGGGCTGTTTCTTTCCTTTGCGCACTATTAAAGAATTGATTTTTTTTAAGTTCTCAGAAAAAAAAAACAACCCAAAAGGACCAACCTAATGATTGTAGGAGCTTGGTCCCTAAAGATTAAAGTTTTAATTCTGATAGACTTATTCAGAAAATAGACTGAGCCTCACATGTATTCTTCTATTTCTATTCTTATTGTGGCCTGTGCTGTTCATTTGGAATTTATTCTCAAATGTATTAAAATAATATATATTTAAGCATAGAATATAGCTTATAAGAAGACAAGCTTGGACAAGCACAATGGGAAAAAAAACCCGTTACCATTTTTGTTATAGTTACAATGAGCTTTAGCCTAGCCATAATTTTGGTTATGTTTAATATTTGCAAAAAATTGTTTTGATCAATTGGCAAACATGTTGTGGATATCTATTTAGTGTACATGTGCTTGTATATATGTATGTGCATGCATGTGCATTTTAATGGCCAAGAACAGAATCATCTTTGTGTACTCTGCTACTACTCACCTCCCTGATTTTATTCCTCTCCCACCCAGAGATACCCATTTCCAGATTAATGTTATTTATTATCTATATGTCATTATAGTTTTATCACTTTGCACTTATTAATCAAAAAGTATTGTTTTTTTAAAAAAAGAACATTATTTTCTGTGTGTGTACCATCAAATCGGATCTGACTGCCCCTCCTTCTCCAGCAGAGTATCTGGTGCGTTTGAACTGTGTACTCCTGGGATTGTAGTGCAGCTTCTTGCCACTAGGCCACCAGAGTTCCCTAAAATATGTTGTTTTAATTTGCCTGTTTTTTACTTTATGCTTGCTACTATGTGATTATGACTTGCTTTGTTCCCCTATAATATTGTTTTTGAGGTCCATCTTTGTTGAAACGTACAGCTGTGATTAATTTTTTGTCATTGCATGTTGTTGTTGTGTGGGGCTACTGAGTCACGTATGATAGTAACTCTATGAACAACAGACTGAATCCTGTCCTGCCCTGTGCTATCCACATCATCTCCTGATGCACTGCCCATTGCCGCAGCCACTGCATCAGTCCACCTCTTTGGGAGTCTTCCTCTCTTTTGTTAACCCTTCATCTTTCCAGCATCTTTCAAGCATGATGTCCCTGTCCAAGGAATAGCCTCTTCTAGCAATGTATCCAAAGTATGAAAGATGAAGCTTCATTATCTTTGCCTCTAAAAAGCTCTCTACCTGCACTTTCCCCAAGACTTACCTGTTTGTTCTTTTGGCAGACCATAGAATACTCAGTACTCTTGTCCAATACAACTCAGAGGCGTCACTTCTGCCTCTTATTCCTTGTCCTGCCCTTAGTTGTATAGTGTTATCCTTGTTCAATAGCCAGCCCTCAGCTGTGTAACAGGTGATAAGACCATGGCACCTTAGTCTTCAAACTAACATCATTGCTCTTAGGTATTTTGGAAATGTCCCTGACACCTGACCATGAACTTGCCTAATGCAGTACATCTCCTGATCTAACTGCTGGTACCAAATGTGTTGATTATGGATCCAGAAAAGATGAAATAATTGAAAGCTTCAGTCCTTTATCCATCTGTCATGATGTCTGTTGGCACCCTGGTGAGGACCTTTGTTTTCTTGATGTTGAAATATAATCCATATGAAAGACTGTAGTTCTCCATCTTCTGCAGTGACTTTCTCAAGTCCTCACTTTCAAGGTTGTATCATCTGCATAACAGTTTGTTGATGTCTTCTCTGATTTGGATGCCACATTCTTCTTCATAGAGTCAACCTGCAGACTGAATAGGTATGGAGAAAGGATGCATCCCATGCAGTGTTACATTGCTCCACTCAAACAACAGATTCTTGATCTAGGTATAAATTTCTCATGAGCACAGTTAAATGTTCTGGGATTCTCATTCTTCTCAATGTTAGCCATAATTTGCTATGATCCACACAGTCAAATAAATGCCTTTGCATAATCCAAAAAAAATATGAACAGACATTCTTCCAGTATTCTCTGCTTTCAACTAGGATCCATCTGACATCTGCAGTGATATCCCTGGTGCCACTGCCTCTTCTAAACTCAGCTTGAACTTCTAGCAGTTCCCTGTCAATATGCATTTTTAGCCATTTTTGGATGTTCTTCATTGTCTGATAATTTCCACATGCTGTTGGGTCACCTTTCTTGGGAACAGCAACTAATATGGATTTCTTCCATCAGCCAGCCAGGCAGGCAAATTTTTTGGCGTAGACTGGTGAGCACATGCAGGGTTGCATCTGTTATTTGAAACATGTCAATTGCTATTTCACCTACTCTTGAGGCCTTATTTTTTTCCAGTGCCGCCTTATACCAGAATGCATACCATGTTTTATTTATTTGTTTAGTTGATGATGAACATTAGGTAATTTCCATTTTTTGATTGACTGTAAGTTATATTTACTTCCCAAAATATTATCTCTTCTTCTTAGGCATGCAGTGGCCCACTAGGAATATCATTACTTAGTCTCTCTTGTAGCTAATTGTAGCCATGTAATCTCCTCCTATGTGATTAACTGCCTCTGGAAATTTGCTAGAGGGTCAGTTATGGATGGGTTCTGACTTGAAAACACACAACAACAATGACATTAAGGTTAATAGCATGTGAATTTAAGTCATGGCTTTAACTCTTATGTTATCTACACCTCATTCCCTGCACTTTGCTTTTCTCTTCTTATCAACACTGGAAATTGGGTTTGGTAGTGATCTACATTCAACCACACAGACGTGGACAACATCTCAGAAAAATGGCAGAAAAATAAGATGGAAGGAACACGAGTTCCTGAATGACATCATGGAACAGAGATGCTCCACCCACCCTCATCTAGCCAGAATGTTGTATAATAGAATTAACCACGTAAGTTACTTTAGTTTGTAGTTTCTTGATTACATTGTTGTTGTTATTATGTGCTCAACCTGTGACTCATAGCAACCCTATCTATCTACAACAGCTCTGAAGACTACCCTATTCTAAGCCAGTCTCACTGACTCTGACACACCTACCCCTATTACCCCAGTTACTGTATCAATCCATCTCATCTAGGGTCGTCCTCTGCAGTGCTGCCTCTCCACCCTTCCAAGCATGATGCCCGTCTCCAGGAACTAGTTCCACTTGGCCACATACCCAAAGTATGTGAAAAGGAGCTTAAAATTCTAGCCTCTAAGGAGAAACTTGGTTTCACCCTCTTAAAGGCATAAGTTCAAGAAGTTTGTTCTCTTGGTGGTCCATGGTATGTTCAAGACTCTTCTCCAGCACCAACAACTCAAAGGCATTGATTCTTCTTCTGTCATCCTTAGTCATTGTCCAGCTCTTTGGTGCACAGCAAGTAATTATTTGCTTGATTATGATAGATGAGCTTTTCCTATAGCCTATAAATCAAGGTTGTTGTTGTTAGGAGTACATAATTTTTTATGAAAAAACTGTCAGTGGAAACAATAAAAATGTTTCACAGATTTTTTCTGCTACAGTTGTGTAAGAATTTTCTAAAATATATACCTAATTTATCTTATGAATTGTGCAATTATAGGTTATGTTTATACTCAATTTTTGAATAACAACAAATTGTTTTCCAATGTTTTTGTACCAAATTATACTCCTATCAAGAGAGTATTAGTGTTCCAGCTGTTCCAGAATCTCTTCAGCACTTCAATATAATTTAAAATATTTCCCGTCAACTGTATGTAAAATGATATTTCATTGAATTTTTCATTTGCATTTTCTTAATTACTAAGGTAATTAAGCAGTTTTTTTTCATCAATTTTGGTTCTATTGAGGTTACTTCTTAGTAAGGTGCCTGTACAAGTTTTTGTTGTGGTTGTTCAATTTTTATTTCAGTCATAAATTTAAATCTGCACTCCTGCTAACCTTGGAGAGAAATAAAGAAAACATGGAACCCAAAGAACTGTAGAAAGAGCAGAAAGATTAAAAGGTGCTGCAGGCACACTGGGGGTCGCAGGGTGATTTCTGGAGCTATAGAAGGAATGATGTGGTGATTAAGAGAAAACGTGACATACAGGTCATAATTAGATTTGTCCACAGTCTTCTTGCTGGTCTTGCCATTTCTGGACCTGAAGCCCTCCATGACTTCCATAATGCTCATGCCTTCTTTCACCTTGCCAAAGACTACATGCTTGCCATCCAATCATTCAGTCTTAGCAGTACAGATAAAAAAAACTGTAAACTGTATTGGGTCCAGCATTTGCCATGGACAGGACACCAGAACCTGTGTGCTTCAGGATGAAGTTCTCATCATCAAACTTCTCCCCGCACATGGACTTGCCACCAGTATCATTATGGCGTGTGAAGTCTCCACCCTGGCACGTAAACCCAGGAATGGTTCTCTGAAAGCAGGAAACCTTGTAACCAAATCCTTTCTCCCCAGTACTCGGAGCATGGATGTTTTCTGCTCTCGTTGGGACTTTATCTGCAAACAGCTCGAAGGAAATGTGGCCTAAAGGTTCACCTCCAACGGTAATGTAGAAATACAGGCTGGGATTGGCCATGGCTGGGGCGAGCGGAGCGAGCATCTGTGCTACTGAGGCGACGGCGTCTGCAAAGCCTGCACAAGTCTTTTGATTATTTCTTTTTCTTTTCTATTACTTATTGATTTATAAGAGAATCTTAAATATTGTGGATATGGATTTTTTTTGTTGTTGTTGCATATGTGGCAAGTAATTTTGTTTTTCTTGTAGCTTACTTTTAAACCCTCTCTAGTCTTTATGATGAACTGAGCAAAAGTTCTTAACTTTCCAGTAGTTAAACTTAGCTGTGTTTTCCATTTTAGTTGGTGCCATTCATTTTTTTTGCCATTAAATCAAGTTTACAAATACTCTCTGAAATTTTCTACTAAATATCTTAGCCATCATATTTATTATCTTTATCTACCTGAGTAGATTTTATTTACTTGGGGGGAGGAAGAGAAATAAATTTTCTCTTCAGGTAACCAATAGTTTCAACATTAATTAGTGCAAAATATATTCTTGAGTTGCTCTTAAGTGCCAGCAAAATTTTTGTTTGAGTACTCTTTTATTTCCTAGAATTTTTTTTCTTGGTTTGATTTCAAAGTAAATCTCAATATTTGGCAGGATATGTAGAAAATCTTCCTCTTTGGGATTTTAAAAAATTATTTTTGCTTTCTAAATATTTTAATCCATATGTCAATTGACTGGAAAATTTCCTAAATTTTTGCCCCCCAAAAGGTGATCCAATAGAATGTGGGAATTATTGAATAGTGTCATTATTAACACAAAAAAGTAAAATTTTGCTGAAGACAATAAAAAATGGTTTATTACAGCAGTACATTACTAGAGAATTGCCAGAAATCAAAGCTAGATTTGGAAGAAGACATGGAATTAATGATAGCATTAATCATTGATATCATAGAATATTGATTAATCATTGATCATTAATCATTGATTAATCATGATATCAGAGAATACTAGAAAGATTTGTTTTAACTTTGAAGAGTAATTTTACTGTTTGGATTATAACAAATTATGGAGACTATTATGAGGAATGGGGATTCCTGAATATTTAATGGTTCTCATTCAGAACAATAGGTAATCATTTGAACAAAACAAGAGGCTACTATGTGGTCTAAAATCAAGAAAGTTTTGTGTCAGAACAGTATCATTGGTAGTATGTTCATTATGTTGTTGTTCTTAGGTACCTTCTAGTTGAGTACGACTCATAGCTACCATACAAACAACAGATTTGAGCCCTGTACTATCTTGTGCCATCCTCATACTTATTTAATATATACGTTGAGCAAACTGGTCTGTATTAAAAAGAATGCAACATCACGACTGGAGGAAGAATCATTCACACTGCAATATTCTGATGACATAGCCTTGCTTACTGAGAGTGAAGAGTAAGATCAACGATTACAGCCTCCAGTATAGATCACACCTGAAGATAAAGTTCTCCTTAGAACTCAGCTCAAAACAACATCAGATAAATGGAGAAGAAATTTGTCAGTGATTTAATTTTCCTTGATCCATAATCAATACCCATGCAAACAACAGTCAAGAAATCAAATGATGGATTGCGTTGGGAAAATCTATTACAAAACACCTTGTTAATAGTGTTAATGAGCAAAGATAATACTTTGAGGACTGAAGTGAGCCTTACCCACACCATGTTATTTTAAGTTGCTTATAGGCATTGAAAGCTAGGCAATGAATAAAGAAGTCCAAAGAAGACTTGCTGCCTTTGAAATATAGTATTGGTGAAGGGTATGAATATATACCTTAGACTGCCCAAAGAAGAAGCAAATCAGTCTTAGGACAAGTGCAACCAGAAGACTCTTTAAAAGTGAAGTTGGAGATAGTTTATGTACTTTGTACATATTAACAGGTGGGACCAGTCCCTGGAGAAGAATGTCATACTTGATAGAACAGAAAATCAAACTCAATGATGTCAAGTCAGTTTCAGCTTCTAGTGACCATTCTTCCACTGGGATCTGAGACTGCAAATTGCAATGAGAGAATACTGCTCATTTTTCTCCTGCAAAAATTCCTAGTGAGTTAGAACCTTCAGAGACATGCAGTCTCTGGATTATTTATTAGTGCAACTTGCTATGGAGTGTGCCAGCCGACCCTCAGTGAGATGGATTCGGTAGTGGATGCAACAAATGAGCTCAAACATAGCAACAGTTTGTGAAGATGTCAAGATGTCACAGGCCTGGTTTTGTTCTGTTACACAATGGGTTACTATAAGTTGGAATCAACTTGTTGTCTATTAACAACAAAGACCTTGCATTTTAGGGTCTGTTTCATGAAAAACCCAGTTGGGATTTGCATTAAAGTTGCACGGAATATATGTCACATTAGGAAAAACCTTACATATTTATTAACATTGAGTTTTTTATATTCACAACTATTATACTTACCCTTTAATTTAGATCTCACTCACCTTAAGTTGTTTTTCAAAAGTTTTGTTATTTATAAAGTAAATCACTTGTTAGAGTCTATTCCTAGACATTTTATAATTTATTTTTACATCAGTAAATGGTATTTTTAATTAGCTTCCTTTGTAGGGATATAGACTTACAGTAGATTTTGGTCCTTATATCTGTCACTGATCTTAAATCTTTCAACCCTAATTTCTTGCTTATAGATCCTTTGAGGTTTTCTACTTGGATTGTCACATCTTTCCAAAATTTTTTACTAGTTATTTTCATAGTCTTTAAAAACCATAAACTAGTGATTCCTGGGTAATGCAAATGTTGATAATACGCATCTAGTTTCTGTTTTCATATTTAACCGTATAAGATAACATCTTTTAGATTTTTTTATGCAAGAGCTATTTTTGCGTTCATGCTTTGGTTTAAAAGTTCACATTGTCACAAAATGATCAATGTAAAGAAAGACATGAGGAAGAGGAGCATGAAAATGATACACCATAAAGGTAAATACTACCACCTACTTCATCCTACAGTGACAGTAAGAACAATTTTATCTTCACATATCCATAGACTGACATGAAAACTGAACACAAGTGGGAAGGCAGTGGGATTCACAGAGGACGTATCTATCTATCTATCTATCTATCTATCTATCTATCTATCTATCTCTCTCTCAATCTCTCACTTCTCGGCCTTTTGGCTAAGACCAAATGTAGCATCTGTTCGTATCAGTTTAAGATATATATGTATGTATTTATGTGTACTGCAACTATATCTATGAATATGTTGTTGTTGTTGAGAACTATAGGGTCACAGCTCTTGCATGGGAGGAGATTGCCTATCTTTCTCCTGTAGAGCTGCTGGATTCAAACTGCATACCTTTGTGTTGGCAGAGTAATTTCATAGCACTAAGCCACCTAGAGAATAAAGAATGAAGAATAAAGAAGGATTCTCTTCAGGATGCCTACTTGGCCTTTAACACCTTTGCCTTGACTTCAGTTTTGGGAGGGGCAAGGGCTTCCTTCTTCTCTTCCGGCGTCATCTTCCCATTTTTAGCAATTAACAATACCGTCGTCATCATTCCACAGTGGTAGTCTGGAAAGAACAAGAAGTGGTGTAGAGGTTCTAGTAGGTTGCTCCTTTATAACAGATCCAGAGACCTCAGTAGTGTCTCTTTTACTCTACAAAATAAATCATGTGTGTTTTATGAACCATCAGTCCTCTGCCAGTCATTTGCATTGTAGACCATTTTGAGGATTTGAGGGTAATGAAGGTGTTGAGAAGAAGTTGTGGAACTTCTCTAGGGTGAATACCATTTTGATCCTTCCTTTGGTGTTGGAAGTTGGGGACCTGGAGAATGATGCCAGAATCCCTGGTAATGTGCTGTTGAACAAAAGACCATGTAAATCCGCCAATCATTCCATGAAAGAAAGATGGGCAATCACTTCCTGGCAAGACTTACAGCCTCAGAAATCTGATGGGGGGTTGCTGTGCATTGTAAATCACTTGATGACAGTGAGGTTTTTATTTTGTTATAATGGAGCATTGTGGCTCTTTATGGTCTTCTTATTGAAGACCACTCCCTCCCCAGCTACATATTTATTCAGCACAAAACAATTTTCCCTCCAACTTTGCTGAGGTGGTTGACCACGCCGTGCCCAAATCCGGCTCTAAACTGGAATTCAGTTGCTGACCCGGCTCCTGCCGTGGCTTTCTTGTTGACACCGGGAGGCAATGTGCTCACTCAGTCTTGATGTGTCTCTGTCAGCCTCCCCTTCAGTCAGTTGTGTAGGTCGCTCACCTTCCTGACCTTGAGGTTGTGGCCTTGGGATGGCTGCAGTGCAAGGTGATGGGCATAATCTCAGGCGGCTAGTGGAGGCAATCACACAGATACTGGATACCCTTGTTAGTAAGGTGCCAATACAGATGTCTCCAGGTCAACTGTCCCTTTGCATTACTGAATGGTTGAAGACTTCTTGAGGGTGGACATCGTGGCCATTTAGTTGACCATTGTACATTCCTTGCCTGGGATGCTTGCTGTTCAAAATTTACCTTAATCTCCCAGCTCACTAACCTAATGTCATGTGTCCAGACTCTGTCTTAGAATAGACAGTTTCTCGGCTTATTTCGGAAATAATCAACATAATGATTCCATTTCTCCCACTGAGTCTTAAGAATCCTATCATTTCTGTATGATTTAAGCTCTATTTAAGAAAACAGTTTTTATTATATGTTTTTAAATTATAAACTTGAACAAAACTTGATTATGCTTTAGGATTTTGTGTATGTGAATATAGAAGGACAAGCATGCTAAATGACTTACCGTAGCCAGAGAAATTTAGTGCTGAGAAGTGCAAGTTTTGTTAAAATGAGATTGTGCAGGTCTTGTGCTTTGTAATTTTTGCCTTCACATAAAGAAGAGAAACATTATAGAACTAAGAAAGTACTGACATATAGGAGAATATAAACACTTTTAAAAAACAGATTTATGTTTCAAAAGGAAATGCTTTTAGTTCTCAGCTTTCAAGGTAGGAAGCATAAAATTGGAGAATCAAGCAAGAAGGACAAAGGAGAAAGACCCAGAGAGCTGGATAGTTGAAGGAGCCAAGCAGATGGGCCTGACACATGACCCACGCAGCCGTGAGCCTGTGCTGCTTCTACCAGCCCTGCTCCATTTACAGGCGTTTATATAATGAATTCAGGAGAAGAGCTGATCAGGTAAACTCCAGTCTAATCAGGGAGCCAAATAATCGTACTCTTTAAAAAAAAATGGTAAATTAGATTTGGCATTCAAAATCTCTGGGACAGGAAAAAACCCCCCATGAAGTTTTTAAGTGAGAAAACCTTTCTCAATACGGAAAGAGCACTTTCTTTAAAAGCTTACAAAAAAAGAAAAAAAGAAGATACTATAAAAAGTTAATTTAAGCCTCCATATAAATATGGCAACACCAGTTTATTTTTCCCAGAGCAATAATAAAATGGTGTCAGAAGAGATAGTTCATAATCACTTCTTTCCCTTCTTAGGAAAGAATTATTTTACATTTTTCATTATTGTGAGTTTATATAAAGCACAGAAATCTAAACCTTTAGAAATAAAAAAAACCACTTGGGTAGAATCTTGGTTATGGTTATAAAGTAGATATTGGAGCTGGAGGGAAGGGCTGGGGAATGAATTATTCTCTATGATAAACCTCAGGCATACAAGGGAAGCCTTTCATGAGACGGCTCGGTTATATTGTTCACAAGCTCCTTTAAGATGATGTTCCTTGGCTTTGATTTTGAAATGACTTTGTGATGTCTGGCTGCTATGGTAGCTTCTGTTTTATTAAAGAGTAATATTTAGAGTTAACTAAAATTGCCAACTTGGTGTCATTCAAGTCTAAATTTCCTTTACATTTTAGAAATCTGTTAGCCCATTTTTCAACTTCATCACCTTTTTGATGCAATGTCATTGATTGGAAGGGCCTGCATTCTCTTTCTCTTTTAGATTGATATTATTGTAATCTATGAGTAGAAATTTGGTGTGATTGCAAAGTTAACCCCTTTGCTAACAAGAATCCTATGAGATAATATTATAATTCCTACTTTACTGAGGAAGAATTGGAGCGGTAGGGAGATACATAAATATTACTCATGATTACACAATTGGAACTGCTCTGTACGATACAATAGCCACATGTGCCTCCTGAAATACAATTAAGTAAAAAAGTTCAATTCTTTAGTCACACTTAAGGCTCAATGTGTACATGGGGCTAGTGGCTACTGTATTTCACAGGAAGTATAGGACATTTCAATAAATGCTGCAGGCTTTATTGGCTACTTGGCATAGGAAGTGATGAACCTACCCAGGTGATTCCAGGGTCCATGTTCATAACCAATCCTAAACCCACACGATCTTCTGAGGCTGTAAATCTTTTTTGGGACAGGACTGCCCATCTCTTTCCCCTGGTGCAGCTGATAAATTTGAACTCCTGACCTTTTGGTTAGCAGCATAACACTTAACACACCATGCCACCAGAGCTCCTTAACTATTACATAGAATTGCCTTTTGTTCCTTCTATTAACTGTAAAAGCGTTGGTCTTTAGAGCCTGTAGTGATGTTAATCTGAGCATAAATGTCTAGACTAATGAAGAATGAATGACCAGATAGGTGACTTATTCCTTCATCATTTACCCAAGAAGGATTTATTTATTGAGCCCCTACAAAACTGTAGGCACTGTTCAGATGCTGTTAATAGCAACAGGAAGCTCGACAGATCCTGCTATTGCAGACCTTCCCTTTAACTTGGGATAGACAGACATACGCAAATAATGTGTTGTAATGGTAGGTAGTGGTAAGTGTTTTGGAGAATGCATAGCAAGGTAAGGATGCTCAGGCATGCTGATGGAAAAGTCTAAGACATTTAAGAGGTTGAAACTTGAGAGGAGGGACAACACGTGGACAAGCGAGAAAAGAGGACCTGAAGCAGGGGAAGCAGCAAGCATAGAGGCCTTGTTTAGCAAACGTGGTTAAAACCAGTTGCCTGTGAGTCAACCCTAACTCACAGCAATGCCATATAGATCTGAGTAGAGTTGTGCTTGTGCTCCAGAGAGTGTTCAATGCCTGGACAGGAGAAAGATGGACAGTCTCCTGCCATGTGATTTACAGCCTCTGAGAACCCACTGGCGGATTGGCTATGAGTCCATTCCAACTTGATGGCAATGAATATACTTGAATGCAGTTGATTTTCTAGAACTACATGGCCAAGCCTTTTTCTCTGAAGCACCTCTCGGCATACTCAAACCCTGAAGGTTTAGGTTACTAGTAAAGTGTGTTAACTATTTCCATTATTCAGTTACCTCTCATGCATGTTTAAAAAAATCAAACTCACTGCTGTTGAGCCAGTTATCACTCTTGATGCCCCTCCGTTCAACTTTCTGAGGCTGTAAAGCTTTACACGAGGAGACAGCCAATCTTTCTTTCTTGGAGTGACCAGTGGATTTGAACTCCTAACCTATTGATTAGCAACACAAAACATTAAGCCCTATACCATCAGGACTCCTTGGGGAAAAAGGAATCCAAAGATATTCTTTATTTTTATGAATGCCATATAGCATCTCTTTAGCCTTCCTTATTTTTGGTCTAATGTCATCTTTTCCAGCTCCTTCTTAAACATCTGCCTTGGATTATTAGAGTTTGTTTCATTTCTTCTATACATTTTATTAATTTCATAGTTGGTAAATGGGTAAAAAAGCAAACTTTAGCACTGTTATATGATAAACTTTGTCATTAAAGCTTGCCCCATAAAAACATCTGTTGTTGTAGTGTCAGTTGTGACTCACCCATTTTACATGGTTTCCAAGGCATACTGCCTTTCTCCTGCAGAGATAATGGCCAAATTGTTGACCTTTGGATTAGTGATAGAACGTAACCACCATGCCACAGGGTTCCTTTTATAAAGGAGTTTTGTTTTCATCATTGTGTGCCATCAAGTCACAACCAACCCATGACTGACAGGTGAGTTTTCAGTGACAGTAATCTCACAGAGGAGATTGCCCATCTTTCTCTTATGGAGCAGTTGGTGAATTTGAATCATGACTCAAGATTACAGCCCAGCTTCTTACCGGTAGACCACCAGAGGTCCCTGTTAAAGGGATTATAGCTACATATTTCTTTAAAAAGTCTTTCTGCTTTTCACATTCCTGTGACCCTAATAAAGTGCTTTTCACATTCCTGTGACCCTAATAAAGAGAGCCTGGACTATGAGATCAGAAGGTTTGATTTGCTAAATCAGACTTCTAAAGTTGTCTTTTGAAGGGGGGTTAAAAAGAGAGAAGTTAATTAGCATCTAGAATTTTATTTGTAGACTAAAGCAGCAGTCTTATGAATTTGAATTTTGATTGTTTAATGGAATCTCTCTCTTTCATTGTTGTTGAGTTGGAACTGACTCAGCTGACCCTTGAGCTGGTTTTCAGAGGCTCTTAATGGCATGGATAGAGGTTGCCCATCTTTTCCCCATGGGGCAACTGGTAGATTCAAATTGCCTGCCTTTGAGTTGGCAGCACAGCCATTACCCACTAGGCCACCAGAGCTCCCTGAATAATCATGTAAAAGGAATCCCACATCTATGAGTAAATGTAACTTATTCCAAGATGGTGACTGCATTGACAACTCGTAGGGATAAATTCAGCTTCTCATTTGCCCAGAGTCAGACAAGATGTGATTCTTGTGGGAACACGTAAGAGTTTCCACTGCATCCTCCACCCACCCTGACTAACGCAGTGCTTCTTTTCCTTTGTTTTCTACATTTTCTTATGTCCAGGTCTCTGCTGTTCTGTGTTAATGTTAAGTACAACTAGATCTCTACTTCCTTCTTCCCTGCTTAATTGTGAAAAGAAAATGAGTCAATATGCTTAAAGTATTACATTTCTGTTTATATTCCAAGCACTTTATCTGTGACATTCTTAGAATAGTACCAAGTACATAGTAGGGCTTCTGTAAATCTTAACTCTTTTCATTATTCTCTATATGACTCCCAGAGTGCTCATGCTTTTCTCTGCTTTACTTAACGAATTTGCTTCAGTGAATCCTGCCCTGCCTTGCTGATTCCCACCTATATCTTTCAGTCCCTGAATAGCTCCTATGCAGCATATGTCTTCTTTGGAAAGCCCTGTTTTTGCTCCCAATCCAACCTGCAAGTCTGAACGCAGGAGCTCCAGAACGGGGTGAGTTCATGTATTAAACTGTCTTCAGAATTCACCTGTTCATTGCAAGCAGAGAACCATTTTATAATGTAAAGGAAAGATGGTAATGAGTCGTTTCTCCAGTGAAAGTTTCTCTGATGAAAGTTTCTTGAAAGGCCCTTTCCCTTTACAGCTCTCCACACCTCTCACAAGTCACACTGGGGCTCTGTGCTGTGAGGGGCTGGATACAATGCAATGACTTGTATTTGCAGTCTGTTTGTGAAGAAGTACCCCAGAGCCCTAATACATTCATGAGACAAGACATTACATCCATTTTATACTTGCAGAAAAGAAAAAAGGGCCAGGGCATTGTGGATCACTTGATGAGGAAGTATAAGATAATTGTCAGTAGCTGCTGTTGGGAAAACTCACATTTTAGAACTACCTGGGCTTTCAGACGTCATTGCAAGCACCTGCACTGAACAGGTTCCAATCAGGATGTGTTCTGCTGCTGTAGTGTGGTGTCAGATGGGACTAAGTGAGAAAAGTGATGTTATATGAGGGATCATGATTTTCTCACAACTTCTTGATTTGTTGCCCTTGATTTGAATGAGTTATTTCTATTTCTATTTCCTCAGGCCTTGGTTTGGGCTGGTGTGGGGCTGTGTTCCTGATACACTGATAAATTATTTATTTGTGTATAAATAAGGACAATAGATTCTGGACAGAAAATTTTGCAGAATAGAAATGATTCCTGTAAGGGTGTTTTTTTGGGGTTTGTTTTTTTTTTTTTAAGGTGGTCCTTTATAGGCACTGATAATCTGAATTGTTACCTTTTTATTTCCTTCATCTATGCCCTATTCCATAGCTAAATAAGACATACCTATTTATGTGTAACAGGGCTTCAGTGTGAGCACAACCTGAAAAAACTCAGACGTGATAATACAGATTTCTATTTAGGGAGATCTGGGCTATAGCAGCACTATATTGGGGACTTTGTACATGCTTCTTGTTGTTGTGTGTTGTTGAGTCAGAGCAGACTCTTAGTTGACCTTCCATTGGATTTTCAGATGCTGTAAATCATACAGAAGGAGATTGCACGTCTTCCTCCCATAGAGAAGCTGGTGGAGTCAAACCATGTGCCTTTGAATTGACAGTGTAACTCCTTGACCACCAGGCTACTAGCGCTCTCTTTATGTACTGTGTTGCTGTTGTTATGTACTGTTGAGTAATCAGAACGGACTCAAAGCTGACCCTCCACTGGGTTTTCAGGGGCTCTAAATATCACAGGAGAATATTGCTTATCTTTCTCCTGAGAAGCACCTGGAGTATTAGGACCACCTACCTTGGGGTTGGCAGTGCACCTCCGTACCCACTAGGCCACCAGAGCCACCAGACCACTACAATTTCCCCTCAATGTAGATTTTCTTAATTTTCTGATCATATTGAAACTCAGAGATGTTGTTCCACTTGTCTATAGTCTAATGTCTGGTTAGTGGATTTCTTGTCTCTTTTTTTTTTTTTTTATCTCCCCCTGGCCCCCAGTTAATCCCTTTTACCCTCATTTCCCGCCCATGTTGCCTTTCTTACCCATTGGGAAACTATTAAAATGTTTTTGGTATGTATCCCTTTGCTTGTATGGACTCTGGTAAAAATACTCTTTTCCATTAAATGGTATCTTGGCAGCTTTGGTTATTTATTCAAGGATTTTCCAAATGGTACCAGGTCATTTAGATCAGTCTCTGTGGCTGCATGTACTTGTGGTCGATTGGTGACAGATACACAGTATTCCAGCATAGCCCCTGTGCCGTTCATCTACCCAGGTGGGCATCTTGCTCGCAGACCTCCACACCCCCACACGCTGTCTTAGTGAGTATATGTACCATGATGAAGCTGTGCGAGATTGGCTGGGGATGGCTGAGTCAAGTGGTACATGTGTACGAGTTGATCACAGTGGACCATTTTCCCATCAAGCATGGCCACTCCAGCCAGTGTGCCCACCTGCAGTGCTGCAGTGCTCTTCATTCCCTCCTCTCTCATCTTGTGGCACTCGTGTTCTTGCTTCGGTCAGTTCCATTTGTGTAAAGCAATAATCCCATGGTTTATTTTGTTGTTCTTCGGTGCTGCAGAGTTGACTATAATTCACAGCAACCCTACAGGCAGTAGGTAAAAATCTTGCCCTGTCCTGCACCATCCTCACAGTATCCACCAAGGTCAAGTCTATGTTTGCAGTCACTGTGTCAATCCACATTGAGAGTCTTCCTCTCGCTTGCTGACCCTGTGGTTTTCCCAGTGTGATGTCTTTTTTTTATTATTATTACTAATTTTAATGAACATTTACAGAGATTTTGGATTTCCATTCATTTATTGCTGTACTTTTCTCCCTGCCCACCCCTCCCACCAGTTCGCTCTTCTCTTTGAAAAGAAAAAGGGGAAAAAAATTCCTTCATTGGTATACTATTGCCCCATCCCCCACAACCCTGCACTGAGTTAGGATTGGCCTCTCATAGCAAAATGCCCAAAGGATATGAGAAGAAGTTTCACCATCCTTGCCTCTAAGGAGATCTGTGACTGCACTTCCCCCAAGATAGTTTGTGGTCTGGCAGTCCATGGTATATTCAGCACTGATAACCAACATCACAGTTCCAAGGCAACAATTTTTCTTGGATTTTCCTTATTCATTGCCTAACTTTCAGATGCATAGGAGGAAATTGAAAACAACATGATTTGCGTCGGGTACACTTTAATCTTTATGCTGACATCCTTGCTTTTTAGCCATTTCAAAGGTCTGCAAAAGCAGATTTTCTCAATACAACACGTCTTTTGATTTCTTTTTTTTTGTTGTTGTTGTTGCTGTTGTCTTTTGATTTCTTGACTGCTATTACCATGGCCTTTGGAGTTACTGCACAGCTTCTTACCACTAGGTCACCAGAGCTCCCTAGAAATAACTATTGCTATTGTTGACTCATAAGACCCTATGAACATCTGACCTGAAGTGAATCCTGTCCTTATCCTGTGCCATCCTTATCATCTCTGACACACTTGAGCCCATTGCTGCAGTCATCATGCCAATCCATCTCACTGAGGGTCTTCTTATCTTTTGAAGACATTTCTGAGCAGGAATAGCCTCTCCAAGGACTTGTATCTCCTCAAAACATGTCCAAAATATGAGACATGAAGCTTTGCCATTCTTGCCTACAAGAAGCACTTTGGTTATACTTTTTCCAAAAATTTTTTTTATTCTTTTTATAGTCCATGGAATATGTAGTACTCTTCTCCAACACCACAAGTTAAAGGTATCAATTCTTCTTCTATCATCCTATTCATTGTCCAGCTCTCAGATACACAGCAAGTGACTGAAAAGACCATGGATGATCTGAATCAGGTGCAACTTAAGTCTTCAAACTGGCATCATTGTTCTTCAGTATTTTGGAGAAGTCTCTGAAAGGGGACTTGCCCAAAGCAATATGTCTCCTTATCTCCTGATTGCTGGTACCAAGGATGTAGACTGTGGATCCAAATGAGATGAACTCATTGGCAGTTTTAATCCTTTATCTGTCATTATGTTCCCTATTGACAGGCCCAGTGATAAGGACCATTGGATTGTGTTTTTTGTTGTTGCTTTTTTATGTTGAGAAGCAGGTCTTAATTGACTGGAGAAATTTTTTAGACAGGAAACAAGTAAGAACCTTTTCTCGCCAGCATTCTTCCAGGATAAATTAGTAGAACATTCTTGGAATTCGTCCTTGATCTGACGTAAGGATTAGTTCATGTATTTTACTGCCAAGCAATAGCAGCAGAGACTTTCATCTTAATAAGAAATGCTGTGTGGTATGGAAAGATACATTTTCATCTTGATATTATTGATATAATACATCACACAGATGTACCATATTAGGCACTAATGATATGCAGTACGGTAGGCATTAATAAGAGTTCGTGTTCAAGATTGTAGGAAAAATGTAGTGTCAGTAAAATGATCTTATTAGGATGTAACTTTCATGACAGACGGAAGCATGCTGTAACCAAGGCATGAAAAATGTGGTTGCTTGCCACTTACAGTCATGTTCCCAGACTTGGCTTCTGCTCAGCCCAGGGGAGGTGACAAAAACAGAACATAAGCCAGACTTGAAGCAGTAGACAAAATTAACTTCTTCATTTGCTCTACTCCTTGGCTACAAGCCGCCTCTGACCATCTATCCAGACAATAGGATAACAACTTTAATTCTTAAATTTGTCCACATTAACTGTTGGGAAATCTGTGTTCCAGGGAATAATCAAGGGGAAAGCGAAGAGGTGGGTGTGCGCATGCGTGAATGAGAATGCTCCTCCTTGCTGACCCTTCTCTTCCCTCCATTTCCTGGAAGAGTTTAATTTGAACCACAGAATTGGCAAAGCTTATGTGTTTTTTTTAGTTGTAGTTTACCTGGGTGGGGGGGTGAAGGATAGTGGAACAGACAAGGAAAGAGGCAAAGAAAGACCCAGTTCTGACCCCAGAGCATTAAAGATGGACTCCTGACTTCCATTTCTTCCAGTCTCCCAAAATTTCATCCACTCCAGCAAACAACCTTTGACCAAACACTGAACTGATCATTATAGGATCCCACCGATGAGCTCCGTCCCACCATCTGGTAGAGAATAGAGGGGACCAACTCATGGATAACTAAAAACAAGCATCAACCATGCCAAGTCATCTAAGAGAAACACAGAGCATCCTATGGGTGCAAAGAGAAGACTTCAGGCTTAGTTAGGGGGGATTGGTTTGGACAAACTATTGAGTGATGTCTTTGATGTGAACTTTAAAGGATGCATAAGATTTTTTCATAGGCAAAGATGGGCAGGAAAAAGCAAAAATGGTCTCCGTGCTATTTCTTCAGAGGAAAACACCATGTAGTATAATGCAGGGAAACTCCTTGCATACTTTACCTAGTGTTAAAGCTCTGAATAGTGAAGACATCCATGTGCATGTGGGGACCACAGCATCATGAAGACAACATAGTCCCATAATTGTACAATGGCTGTTGCCTTTTGACAAATCAATGCCTAATATTGACAGACAGCTAACAGGTTGGTAATTAAAGATCTGGACTCAGGATACAGACAGTCAGGCTTTCATCTACTCTAAATGGCAATTATTAAGTATTAATCCTGAGCCGTCTAGGCAAATAAAATATAAAACCAAGACAGAAGAAAAATTTAAAACAGTGACCAAAGATAACAGAAGAAGAACTGATACCTTTGAGTTGTGTTGCTAGAGAAGAGTATTGAACATACTATGAACTGCCAAGGAAACATACAGATTCCTTCCTTCCTTCCTTCCTTCCTTCCTTCCTTCCTTCCTTCCTTCCTTCCTTCCTTCCTTCCTTCCTTCCTTTTTA
>NW_006399772.1:7133496-7139128 GCF_000299155.1 Elephantulus edwardii
TCCTTCCTTCCTTCCTTCCTTCCTTCCTTCCTTCCTTTTTAAAAATGGAAAGAGTAAAATTGGGTTGCTTTTGGAGCCAAACATTTTGAAGCTCCATCTCACATACTTCGGGCATGTGGCCATGAGGGACCTGTGCCTGGAGAGGGACGTCATGCTTGGAAGGATGGAGGGACAGTGCAGGAGAGGAAGACCCTGGATAAGATGGATTGACATAGTAACTGGAGTAATGGGAGTAGGTGTGTTGGAAACTAAGACTGGCTCAGGACAGGGCAAGGTTCAGAGCTACTGTACACAGGGTATGTTGTGGGTGATTCAATGATACATAATAACAACTGACACTGAGTTGAGTGGAACTCATAGCAAATCCCATTAGATTTCCAAGACTGTAAATCTTTGCAGGAGGACACAGAAAGTGGCTCTCCTGTGTCCTTTCATGGAGTGACTGGTGGCTTAAAACCTCCAGCCTGTCATGTTACTCACTGCACAATTAGGGCTTTTAAAACTCTGCAAGCACTAATTCCTCAATGCAAATAACAGAATATCTAGTCTGTTAATGGAGTGGTAATGATTTGAATAGGCTCAAAGGCACTTGGGAAGAAGGATGTGGTCGTCTGCTTATGAAAGAGGACGGCTGTGGAGGCCTCACTCCATGGAATACAGTTCTACTCTGACACACATGGAGTCACCAGGAGTTAACTTTGACTCAACAGAAGTGGTTTTGATTTGAGTTTAAACATTAACTTTTGAGTAGACTACTTTATTGGGTTGGCAACTTAGGTTACTATGAGTTTAAGCCTCTCTTCCTCTTGTGGTATCAGAATGCACCAGAGAAACAGAACCAATAAGAAAGATTATATATATATATATATATACGAAGATATTCACTTCAGTGAATTGATTGGCAGGATTGTGTGGGCTAACGAGGCTGCCATGACTGCTGTCTCCAGGTAGAATTTCTTCTTAAGGCTTTTCAACTGTTTATAGATTTGAATCACACCTACAAAATACCTTACGACAACATCTAGATTAATGTTCAATTGGATAACAGAGGATTATAATGTAGCCAATATTATAAAAGGGAACTCTGCTGCCTTAGTGGTAAGAGATTATGCTGCCAACTCAAAGGAACATGGTACAAGTCCACCAGCTGCTCGAAGGGAGAAAGATGGGCAGCCTCTGTAGCCGGCTCCCAACTGGAACACATCTCTCATTGCAGGACCAAAATGCAAACCTGCTACCATTTGTTCAATTCTTATCCCTTGTGATCCTGAAGGCCAAGGCAGCCTGTCCTATAGGGTTTCCAAGCCTGGAAGTCTTTACTGAAGCAGATTGCCATATCTTTCTCTGGATTAGCAGCTGGTAGATTTGAACCATTGACTTTTGATTGGCAATCCAGAACTTTAACTGTTGTGCCACCAGAAATCCACACTGCTGGGCAATAATGTAATTGAAAAGTGCCAATTGAGTTTACCCTGGTTATAGCCTTTTGACAAGTACCCATCTCAGCTTTCTCATGTAGTTGAGGTGGACAATGTTCAAGCCTATTGTTCTGAATCCCCAGCTTACAAAGTGGGCCAGTGGTAGGCTTCACCGGCAGGACCTTAAAGTGTATTGAGTAATAAAGATCAAGCAGGGCTGGGAGACTTTCACAGAGGCAGTGAGAGAGAGTCTCAGATACAGGGGGCTTTTGTCTGGTGATTGCTCTTTGGGAGAAAGCTCATGAATCTCTAGGCTGTCAGGATGGAAACCAAGATTTAGCTGGGCTGTTGTACTTGGGTTCCTGGGAATATTTTACGGCGGTGGCTCTTCTCTTTTCAGTAAATGCTTTCCAGACTTGCCCTTTATTGAGAACTGTGAAGTGTGGGTCCTTTCCTCTGTGTATATAGCGTGCACACTTGTTCAGCGTTCAGTGGTAGTCAGCATAATGATACTTCTGCAGCGGTGTTGGTTCACAGAAATGTTTTTCACATTTGTTGCTACTGACAGGCAGGGACGAATTCCCAACCAGGGTTATGGCTCACCATAAAAATGGGCTCTGACAGTGCCCTGGAGCCCAGAGAGAAATGGACCTTCTCCTGACCAAGGCTGTACAAGACACACTAAGAGTAGATGTGCAGAGCCACACAGAGGGGCCAGCCTGGGAGTGTCCTCTGTCCGTGTCCACCTTCTCCTGTCTCGCATGAAACTAATACATTGTGGCTCAATTCCTTCAAGACAGAAGCTGCTCTTCAAAATTATTTTCAGCTCTTTTGCTGAAATGTTATTTTTTAATTGTGATTTTAGTGAAAATTTACAAAGAGATTGGTTTTTCATTCATTCATATGTGCGCACTTCCCTACCTAACCCCAAACAGATTTTGCAATTGTAATTGCTTGTTCTGTTGCAGATTGTTCATTGTCACACATAAAATGTCTAATCATGAAGCTCCCTAATGAGCAGTATAGGGAGCTCTGGTGGCTTAAAGGAATTGCACAGCCAACCCAAAGGCAATGGTTCGAATCTACCAGCTACTTGAGAGTGGAAGATGAGAAACCTCCTCCACTGTGATTTGCAGCCTCTGAACACCCATCGGAGGGCCAGCTGTGAGTTGGTTCTGACTCCATGGCATGTAACAACAACCAAAAACAATCTGTTTGTTAGAATAAGTAGGATTTTAGACAACAGAAAGAACCTCTGGAAGCACCTTAGGTGGAGTTCATGTGTGCCTTTTAAAAAATGAAATAAATGAAAATTTTTAAAATAAAATGTAGAAAACAGTATGAAAAAGTTTTTAGGGATTGAATTGTGGTTCCTCTAAAGTATGTGTTGTAAATCCTAAACTTTATGACAGTGCTTATAATCCCATTGGGGAATAAGTTTTCTTTGGCATGCTTATGAGAGTGCAGGGTGTGTCTTAAATCAGTCCTTATAAAATATAAATACAGATTAAATCAGCAGGAAAAACCCCCACAAAACAATAATAATAATAAAAAAGACCACAAAAACCAGGATGAAGGCAGAGAAACACCAAATCTGAAGAAGTCTGCTAAGTAGTAGCATCTCAGAAGAGACAAAGACCTTGCTCCAAAGCCAACAGGAAAATAATGCACTGCCCTAAATTCAGACTCCTGACATCCCAAACCCCAAGCCCAAGACATTGCCACAGTCTATTCTGATTTACAGTAACTCTACAGGACAGAGTAGAACTTCCTCATAAGGGTCCTCAAATGGTAGATATTTACAGAAGGAGACTTAACATCTTCCTACTAGAGAGCCATCTTCCTTTTGGTTAGCTGTGCAACTTCCTATGGACTATGCCACCATATATACTTGCTGCAAAAGATCAAGGACTGTAGTCTTCGATATGGATTGAGGCTCCACATCAAGAAGGCAAAGATTCTCACCTCCAGGCCAATTGTCAGCATCATAATAGATGGAGAAGAGATTGAGGTTGTTAGCAATTACAGCTTCCTCAGGTCCACAATCACCCCTCTTAACACCAGCAGTCAGGAAATCAAAAGACGGAATTGCACTGGGAAAATCTGCTGTCATGGACCTCTCCAGAGTACTGAAAAGCAACAGTGTCAGTCTAGATACAAAGATGTGCCTAATCCATGTCATGGTCTTCTCAATTACTTGTTATGCTTCAGAGAGTTAGACAATGACTACGAATGACAGAAGAAGAATAGATGCCTTTGAGTTGTGGTGCTAGAGAGGAGTCTTGAACATACCATGGACTGCCAAGAAAAAAAAAATAGGTCTATTTTGGAGAGGGTGAAACCAAGTCTCTTCTTGGAGGCTAGGATTTTGAAGTTCTGCCTCACTTATTTTGGGCACGTGGCAAGATCAGTCAGTCCTTGGAGAAGGACATCATGCTCAGAAGGGTGGATGGACAGCACAGGAGAGGAAGACCCCGGATGAGATGGATTGATACAGTGACTGGGGCAATGGGGATTGGTGTGTCAGAATTAGTGAGACTGATGCAGGACAGGGCAGGATTCAGAGCTGCTGTACATAGGGTTGCTATGCATCGCAGGTGACTCAACGGCTTATAACAGAAGTGGCATCCACTTCCTAAATAACCTGCCTCTGGAAACTCTATAAACTTTGATACATTTTGATAGTTATAGAGGGGCTTCAGGTCTTTTGTTCATAGGGTCACTATGAGTCGTGCTCAACTAGAAGGCAATCAACAACAACATAGTTCCCTGCTACTGTTACTAGACACCGTTGTGGTGATTCTGCCATAGCAACACAGAACTACTGCAACTAACACAACATTGTCTATGCCACTTAACTGATTTCAACCTTTGGAAAATTGTATTTTGGACAAAATTGATTTTTATGTCAGTGTTCCTACTCTTAATGATTCATTAAATGTGTGTAAGAGCTAAATGCAGTTTTCTGTGGTCCTTTCCATAAAACTGAACCAGACATCTTACAAATATCAAGCCCAAATATAAAATATCTGAAAGAACTTATTGAGGTCCATTCATACCCTGTGCATAGGACTCAAGTCAGTATTAATATCTATTGTTGGTGGTGGTGTACCATCAAGTTGAATCTGTCCATAGTTGAACCTCCAGAAGGCTTTTGAAGACAGTAAATCACATGGGAGGAAATTACTCATCTTTCTTCTACACTGTAGCTGGTAGATTCGAACCATTGGAGTGTAATTCTTTACCACTGAGCCATCAGAATTCTCTTTTTATATTTTTGGGACAAATAATTCACAAAAAGCAGAAAGTTCAGTTGGCCACTGCGAAAACTCTTCCTTTCAGGCTGGCCTATCTCTAAACAAACCCATTGCTGTTAGTCCATTCCAACTCGTGGGAACCGCATATGTCACACGTATAGAGCTCCTCCATAGAATTTTCTTAAATCTTCACAGAACCAGATCATGAGACCCTTCTTCTCTGGTGCCAGTGGATGGATTTGAACCACTAATCTTTAGATTAGTAGTCATGCACAAAACATTTGTGCCACTAGAGCCTTATAACTTATCTCTAGGGAACACTGAAAGAAGTTTATTTAATGTGCATGATATCATCATCCGGTGGATATATATATATAAAAAATGTGCTGCACTCTGTACACCTGGTTTTATTTCCCCCAATAACTTTGTGTAATATGTGTCACAGAAAACTGACAGAAAGGTTAAGTAATTTGCTCGCTCACGCAGACAGGAAGTGGCAGAGTTACTTCTAACTCAGGACTATCAGGTGCTCAAGCTCTGTCTCTTTGCACTGTCTCTAGCCATGAAACACTAGCAAGACTATCCTGGGTGGTTACCTACGGAGGAAGTTGCTCAGACGTGGGCACAGAATGTTTGCATTTTTAAAGGAGTTAGAGTTATGCAGAGAAGCTTCCTCGCAGGAAGTTATGGTCAACCCTGAGTGACCCACCTGAAGTACTTCGGTTTTCCTAGAAACCCAACTTGCTGTGCCCTCCCTTTGAAGCCTTAGATTCCCACATACTGTGTCCTACAATCAACCACACCTTCCCCATGTTTGCAGTGCTCCTGCCCATATGTCGGTAGTGGCACTTGTCACACTTTGTTGTGCCTGGCACTGAGCCTGCGGTAGAGGGAAAACTTAATGAGTGCTTGTTGAATTCATTAAGTGCGAGCACCCAGGTGCTCAAGAGCGGGGGG
>NW_006399772.1:7140373-7195120 GCF_000299155.1 Elephantulus edwardii
TGCTACGTGCTGTCAACTTGCCTACAACTCATAGTGACTCTGCTATGCATCAAATCACCCGGGTAGAAGTTCATGCAACACAGTGTTGGGTATGGGGTTATGTGCCTATTGGTTATGTTCAAGGATACACGTAGGTGAAGAAGCGGGGAAAAGGTGTCTAATTTATCATGAATAAAGTTTTTATGATAGTTAAAAGGATTCCAGGTGGCATGACCATGAAGTCAGGTGATTGCTATGAGCTTTCTTGGCACAGGCCAATAGGTATTCTGCTCTCTCCCCAAAGGGCAAGGATATCTTGTATTGTTCCTGGAAAAATGGAATAACATAGTTTCCATGTTTCAGAGATCCCTAGCAGAGCATACTGATTTTAGGTAGAGATTCCTATTGATTTTGGAGTGTTTCTTTAATCTGTGTTGGGGTGAAGGGACTGTAATAATTGCTGTAAATTGGGAAGATGCATTGTAAATCGCATATGAAAAATATCTCATGATTGATTTTGTAGAGAAGCTTTAATTTTTAAATTGCTTTTGGGCTTTTCTGCCTGGGAGTCAGAGCTGAAGGGGAAAAGGTAGGAACAGGTGAGAGTAGCCCTAGACCCCAAACTACCTCATGTGCCGCTGAGTGGATTAAGATGATACTGTATGGGCAGCACTTTTCTGCACAATGTGCTACAAAAAAAGAAAACGTTATTATTAATAACATGCAGAAAGCCTTGTGATAATGATCTTTGTCTCTGACTTATGAAACAATAGGTTTCTACTAAAGTTGGATTTGAAGATTAAATATCTGAATGTCTACCTGTGAGAATTGATGCCTTTGAGTTGTGCTGGAGAATAGTGTTGGATATACCATGGATGCTAGGAGAACAAACAGGTTTGTACTGGAGAGGGCGAAACCGGGCTGCTTCTTGGAGGCAAGGATTCTGAAGCTTTGTCTAACAGAATTTGGACATGTTGCAAGGAGGGACTGGTCCTTGGAGAAGGACATTATATTTGGGAGGGTGGAGTGACAGTGCAAGAGAGGAAGACCTTGATGAGATGGATTAATTCAGTAACTGGGATAATGGGAATAGGTGTGTCTGAGACGGTGAGATTGGCACAGGATAGAGCAGGGTTTAGGGCTTTTGTACATAGGGTCATTATGAGTCGCAAGAGACTTGACAACATGTAACAACAACAAAACAAAGTGGTTAAAGTAGCAAAGGGTTGTGGTTTTTGTTAGGTGCCATTGAGTCCGTTAGGACTTGCAGCAAACCTGTGCTACGTAGCAGAATGGCCCCGTCGGGTCTTCCTAGCTGTAAACATGGTGGGAGCAGATTGCCAAGTCTTTATCCTGCAGAGCAGCTAGCTGGATTCAAACTACCAGCCTCTGTTTTTCCTTTGAGTTCTAACCATTTGTTTCCCCAGGGCTCTTCAGCAAGTGATTAAGGAATAAGCACATCTTGCTTGGAACAATGAAAGAAACCCTTGTGACTTCAGAGATATGGAAATATCTCCATTAAAACACACACACATACATACACACACACACACACACACACCAACAACAACAACCAACAACAACAACAACAAGGAAGATAAAACAAAACTTGAACCTTCCCTGACATGTGATAGGATCTGCTATAGCAAACCCAGTTACTGATTAGAAATCACTTTGGGATCCTTTTTAGTTATAGGACTAGGATTATATCATGCTGCTTCCTTTTTCTTATTTAAGTTCTAAGTTACAGAACTTAAACACAAACCCACCAGACCCATTGCTGTCATGCTGATTGTCACTCATGGGGCCCTGGTGAACAAAGTAGAACATCCGCTTGGGGTTTCCGAGGTAGTAAATCTTTATTGGAGCAGCAGGGGGGCTCAAACCACTGACTGTGGGTAGCAGCTCAATGTCCTAACCACAGTGCCACCAGAACACCTTCTCTGGGAGTTTGTAGAGGTGAATAAATGTGTTACACTGGTGCTCCTGGGCTTCTCTCAAAAACTTCCAAGTTTTCTTCTTCTCAGAGCTTTTTCTGTGTGTTTGCTGTGTTCTCTGTAGAGCAGAGGCTGAGACAAGGACTTGGGCTTAAGGAGTTTATTTGGAAAATGGTCCTTAGAAAGAAGTCAGGGTTCGAGAAGAGAGGGAGAGGGAAAGAGGATGAATTACTGGGCTGGTTTTGTGTGGGAAGTTGGGGTCTCATCTGCTGGGGATGCTCTGAGGATTGGGCCTACTGTGCCTCTGATTGTCCTTCCTAAGGTGGCTGTCAACTCATGACATAATATAAGTTACCATTGTTAGAACTTGAGTTCAGTTGCTTCAAGTGCCAAGAGCTTTTCCTCAGTGATTTGGTTTATTTCTGAAAGTAATCTCAAAAAGTATCATTAATCACGTGTCATAGACAGGAAACTAAAGATGTTAGCATAATTTTTATAAAGTCATTTAGCTACTGAGTGTTAGGTCTACATGCCTGTTCAGATCTGCCAAACAGCAAAGTTCTTGCTCTTTCTTCTGTATGCTCTATAACAAGCTGATTGCCACTCTGTCACTAGTTTTTTTTAAAAAAAATTTAATTTGTAATACTGGAAGGATTGACGTATAGTTAGAGGTCATGCTGTAATAACAAATAAGCCCAAATCACAACAGCTTAACCACAGTTTCTTTTTCTCGCTATACCTTTTTAGATGGCTTGGGGGCTCCATATTGATTCTGTCCTCATGGTTTGAAGATCCTGCCTTGTGGGCAGTCACTACCTGGCAGTACTGGTTCTAGAATGGGCTGAGACTCTCATTCTCAAGACTGACCCTGCCCTTGCATGAGTCCAAGAGAAAGCAACTCCTTCAATTTTCCACCACAGGCTTGTTGACACCATGCTGGCTCTGGCCCTGCTGGCTGAGCACCTTCAGTCCAGGCAGTAGAGGGAAGAGGCATGTGCAGCCTCTTAAAGCTGCCACTGAGGGGGCAACATATTATTTCTGCTCGTATTTCACTGGGAATTCACTAGATTTTGGTGAACAGTAATATACTCTCCCACACTAGGTTTGATTTAATTCCTTTTTACAAGCCTCCTCCTTTTCTTGTTAATAGGTTAACAAGTATAAGCTATTAAGCAGATCTTCATGGTGTAGAGTGCATTAATTCAACTGTTGATTTTCCTGTGTGTGCGCCTGTGAAAACACAGACTAACTAAGTGCTAAAGCTAAAGATTTGTATATTGGAGCATTCAAAGCAGAGAAATAGGGAAGATGCTTTGGGAGTACAGTCCTCACTCCCAGATCAGCTAATCAAAATCTCATCTTAGAATCGAGCCATTGTGTAGATAACCTAAGTGGCAGAGGAGATAAACAGGAAGTTATTGTCCAGCTATTTCATCTTGAACTTGTAAAATCAGTGTATGGCTGTAGGGACACAGTTTGATAACACTGTAGTGTGATGATGGTGATGGAAACTTGTTTATGAGTACTTGTTTTCAGCACATGGTCCAGCTATCTCTTTCTATCTCTATGAACTAGAAATACAACCAGAGTAAATGTAAAAGGAACATTAAGCATTTTACACACACACACACACACACACACACACACACACACACACACACACACACATTTCAAGGAGTCATTCCTAGGATAAAAAATAGTGTTAAACAAGTAACAGAAAGCTCAGGGTAGATACAAGAGCTTTGTCTGCTTAGCCCTGTTCAGTTATCGAAAGAGCTTAGCCATCCTGCCAAAATTCTACTCTTCTCTTGGGGGCATTTTTCTTGGGATGCAAACCAGCAGAGTACACTCAGTGTTAACATTTAGGTGCTGGAGATGTTAACATGGAACGACTTGGGAGTCTGACCATTTTCTTTATGATTTATGCCAAGCCTCCGGTTGCTGCTTTCTTTCCTGACCTGTCAATGTTCAAAGATGTATGCTAATCTCCATATTCCAAGATAGCTGTACAATGAAGAACTAAAAGGATAGTGAGCTCCCTGACTATCCATTTAGTCAGATTGTGGTCATATCTACACAACAGAGGCTAAGAAGCTGATATTACTGTGTTTATAACTCTAAAATGAGACATGAAACCTTATTTGTGGATTTTAACAGTTGATACTACTTTTGCTTTTTTTCTTTATCAGCGGACACATGAGATACAATTTTGCTCTCCATTTGGGCTATTATTTTCCCCTATCTACAGACAGGGATGCATCGTATCTCCATACCTTTTCAACCTATATGCAGAACAGATTATCCAGGAGGCTGGGCTCTATGAGGAGAAATGTGGGGTCAAGATTGGTGGACGATTTATCAACAATCTGCGTTATGCAGATGACACAACCCTGCTTGCTGAAACTGAAGAGGACCTGAAGCACCTGCTGCAGAGGGTCAAGGACTGTAGCCTCCAATATGGATTGAGGCTCAATGTCAAGAAGACAAAGATTCTCACCACTGGACCAATTGGCAGCATCAGGATGGATGGTGAAGAGATTGAGATTGTAAACAGCTTTAGTTTGCTTGGCTCCACAGTCAACAATCTTGGCACCAGCAGCCAGGAAATTAAAAGGCACATTACCATGGGAAAGTCTGCTCTTAGGGACCTCTCCAAGGTGCTGAAGAGCAATGGTGTCTCCCTGGAGACTAAGGTGCATCTGTTACAGGCCATGGTCTTTGCAGTCACTTGTTATGTATCAGAGAGTTGGACAATGACCAAGGAGGATAGAAGGAGAATTGATGCCTTTGAGCTGTGGTGCTGGAGAAGAGTATTGAGAATACCATGGACTGCTAGGGAAACAGATTTGTCCTGGAAGGGTTAAACTGGGTGGCTCCTTGGAGGCAAGGATTCTGAGGCTCCGTCTAACATACTTTGGACATGTTGTGAGGAGAGACCGGTCCTTGGAGAAGGACATCATGCTTGGGAGGGTGGAGGGACGGCACAGGAGAGGAAGGCCCTCTATGAGGTGGATTGATTCAGTGACTGGGATAATCGGGATGGGAGTATCAGAGACAGTACGATTGGCACAGGACAGAGCAGAGTTTAGGGCTGTTGTACATAGGGTCGCTATGAGTCGCAAGCAACTCAGACGGCACATAACAAACAACATGTACAAAAGAAAATGAAACAACTTTCACTCTGAGTATACCATGGTATTGACCTTTTTGTTTATATAAATTCAGTGTTGTATTTCAATGCACAAGCTGACCAAAAACTTTTAAAATCCAACCTGTCTCTATCCTGGTGTATTTACTTGAAAAGTTAGAATTATATTTTTAAAAGCTATGTTACATTTAAAAGAAAAATCTGATTTAAAATGTTTTAAAGATGAAGTATACCAAATAAATAACCATAAAAATGCCTGCTCTGTTGAGTCACAGTAGGGAGCTCTGGTGGCCTGGTGGTAAGAAGCTGCGCTTCAATCCCAAAGGCATGCTGTTCAAGTCCACCAGCCACTCTGCAGGAGAAGGATGGACAGTTTCCTCCCAGGTGATTTACTGCCTCTTAAAACCCACTGGAGATTCAGCTGTGAGTTGACTCCTACTCGATGGCAAACAACAATAGCAGTGAGTCAAATAAACTAGGAATTAAACAATTAATGAAACAATTAAAATAGCATAATGAATGTCTCCTCCTGGATTTTGGAGATTATAGTTCAGCTTTGCATGGGAACTGGAAATCAAGTATATTTGATGGTGAGGCTGACACTTCCTGAGCATCTGCTACATAAATCAGTGGGTGGGACTGCAGGGGTATGGACTGGGAACAGTTTTTAGATAAAGAGAGGAACAGAATTCATGTTTTCCCAAGTGTGTTCCGGAGACAGAGAAGGGACCTACATGGTCTGAGCTAAAAGACTGGTCTTGTAATGTTGCTGTTTAGCTACTACAGAGTTAATTCTACCACATGATAACCCTCAATGATAAGATGGACTGACACAGAGACTGAAATGATGGACTCAAATATATTAGGGATGGCGGCGCAGGACAGGGCAGGGTTAGATCCATTGTTCTCATAGGGTCATTGTAAGTCATCATTGACTCGACAACAGACCCACCACAACCACATGATGATATTATGTTCAACACATTAAACTGTCTAGTCCTGTGTTATCCTCACACTTGTTTGCATAATTGAGTCCATTATTAAAGTCACTGTGTATTTTGAGTGACTTTTTAAAAGCAGGGTCATCTTTTTTTTTTAATTACATTAGTTCTGATTATCTTTTTTTATGTTTTTAAAGTTTATTTGGGTTTGTTTTGGTTTTTTTAAAATTATACTTTTTAAAATTTATTATTAATTTCAATGAAAATTTACAGAGACTTTGGATTTCCATTCATTCATTGTTGCACTTTTCTCCCCTCCCAGTTATTGCACTTTTCTCCCCTCCCAGTCCTCCCCCCTAATACACTACCCTCTTGGAAAAGTAAAACAAAAATTCTCCCATTGTTTTACAATCCCTCCTCCCAGGTCCACTCCACTATATAGCCTCTTTTAGCATAATACTGGACAATGTTTTATTGTATCCATAGAATTTTCACTGGTTAATTTTGGAAAGTAGTCACCAGATATTTCTTCCTTGTTTGGAAGCTCACCAAAACTTGTCCAGCATAAATGGCTATGCTGATATTTGGAACACCAGTAGTGTAGCTCCACCATCATGGCAATGTATAAGAGTAGGAATATGGAAGACTGACAGATTGTGAATCTTGACGGTATACCTGTGAGATCACTGACTGCCTGTAGTATTTTTGTTGTTGCCCTATGAACAGAATGGCACCCAGAGTGGAAGAGTACTTCACCTTGCTTCTGTTCAGAGCTCATTGACATTCTAGTACAGGCACTGTTAAAGGGAAAACTATTCGCTTGTTTCTGGACTGAAGACTAGCATTTGAACACTTTAAGCAGTCCCTTAGACAGCAGAGTGGAAAGTCCTTAGAGGAATTCTTGTGAGACCCTTCCGGAGCCTTCTGATAAAGCTGGGGAACTTTTACAGAGCGAAGTAGAGGAATTGGCTTTGCAAGGAGAACTGGAGGGGAGAGAGAGAGGAAAGGAGAAATGTTGAGAATGTTTTATGAGAAAGAGGAATTCAGAGCAAAGGTGGGTGGCTGGTAATGATTTAGAGAGTGGCTGGCTGGTAGAATGTTATAAAAAGGTATGGTTTGATTCTTTGTACATTTGTTATTCCATCTTGAGACTATTTAGGAGATTATAATAATCCAGGCAATAAGATGAGAGATGGAACGAGAGAGGTGAAAGCGAATACCAGAAAGGAAGGTTTGGAGAGATCTTGGTACTCTAACTTCTAAAGAGATGTAAAATATCTGACAATTCACCTGACCTCCCAAATTTTGTGTTTCCTAAAACACACTAGACTTCACATGTGCATACAGAGCACCAACAGCGTGTCAACTGTGGTATAAACTCATGGAAACTCATGTAAAATTGTGTGATTAGACTGCTGTCTATGTCGTTTTGAGGGCTGGTGATGAAGATTTGGATCAGCATTGACAGCAATAGGAAATGAAGGCAGTCCTTAATTTAATTAAGGTGTTCTACGTGAGTCTGTCGAGTTTCAAAGTTGCTGATTAGCCAGTCAAAGGTCATACTCTGAGAGGTGCCTTTGTGAAAGTTGTTCAGGGACTGAAGAAACTAAGGAATGGAGTGTGGAGAGAGATGAGAACTAAGAAGCTAATCTCAAATAATTTCTACCTCAGAGGAAAAAAAAGATATAATGAGCGAACTTTAGAAACGAGGAGGTTGGGATTTAGTGTTCTGGAGTGCTGGTGAGGGATAACGGCTGGTGCAGGCAGCCCAAGGCCATTGCTGTCACTGACAGGGGAGAGAACGCTGTGGTTCACGTGACGGAGTCTTGGTTAGAGCTCTGTCCTAAAAGATGACACTCTGCACTGCCAACCAAGTGGTCTTTTTTTCCTGAGAAATTTCTCAATGAAAATAAAGAAAGAGATTGCCAGTTTAGAGAAACTGTAGAATGGAAGACATTTTCATTTAGGCTAAAGCAAACTTGAGAATTTTCATATGTAAATTGAGAGTAATCATTCCATTGAGAGAGATGTTGAAAATGCAGGAGAAAGAACTTCTGCTGTAACCAGGAATTGAAAGAGGCAGAGGATCAGGGCCCACCAGGGAGGAAGATCCAATCGTGAAAGTTGGGGGTCCTTCTCCCTCTATGACAGGCTGGCATCAGGAGAGCATGGGTAGGCATATAGGCATCTTTTAAGGTCATAGTGAGAAGGACAATGCAGATTCAAGATGAAAAGACTTGTACTGCCTTTGTCATCTGCCTAACAAGTACAGGAATGGGAGATGACGAGTATGAAGACTGATGAAGAGATGTGGAACACCTGTGCACAGAATAACTAAAGAATTACTAAGAGGGGAGTAAAGCCAGTCTGGGGCACAGGGAGGACTCATTCAGAGCAATAGTTGTGGTGGAGTCTGATACTTTTGTCAGATTAAAAAAAAAACCAAAACCAAACCCTGACATACCAGAAGCAGAGTGGGAGAGACTAAATATAAGACAAGGCCACCTTGAAATGTTTGCCCATGGAATCTTGGGTAGGGAAGGTAAAAGAAGGGTTTGGAGCAACCTTGTTGTGTTCGTGAGGGAGCAGAGGAAGTTCAGGGGGCACAGGAGCGTGGGGGGGAAATAGAAGGAAAGGAAGTTTCTGCTGTCAAGAGAACAATGGAGGTAAAAACATACTAAGTGAAGATGAGGCCCAACATGTACCAAGACTGATGAGTGAGTGAAATTGAATAAGTGTTACTTTGGTTTTTGGTTTTTTGTTGATTTTTTTTCGGGCTGAGGAAGAAAGGAGCAGTTTGCTTGACTGAGACATCAGTAAGAACAGGGTGAAGGTCTCCTTTATTTTGGAATGCCAGCCCTTAGTTTGCTGTCAGGCATGTGTAGTGAGTGCTCAATGCATTTTATCGAAATGGCCTGTGCTAAATGGTACTAAAAATGCCAGAGGGAGAAATCAAGGAGAAAATTCCATGATGACCAAGGTGTGAACAAGTTTGGCATGTTCAGGCCTCATCTAATTCCGAGGATGTAACCCGGCTTCTCCTGCTAAGCTCCCCATCAAAGATTTTCCCACAACAATGGTTTCTGCTCTCATCCTAATACAAATTTATGTTAGCTGCTCCATGAGAGATGAAACAGTTTCCTCTGGAAAGTTGATGGAGAGCTTCCAGATATAGGAACTGATTTAGTGGCCCAGCTACTAACGCAAACGTTGGCATTTTGTACCTACCGGCTGGTCCATGGGAGAAGGGTATGTGACAACATGTAAGCTTTGGAAAGCCTGAAACAGTTATATTCTGTCATATAGTCATGAGGAATCACATTCGACTTGACATCAGTGGGTCTCATTTGGTGCCTGCATGAATATATGGTCTGCTTATGGCTCGGACCACATTCTTTTTTTTTTTTTATTGTATTCTTGTTTATTTTTAAATTATTTTTATTTTTATTATTATATATTTTTAATTTTTAAAAAAAATTTCGTGTGTGTGTACCAATCATATCGGATCTGACTGGTACAGGAGGAGATTGTCCTTCCTTCTCCAGCAGAGCATCTGGTGGATTTGAACTGCGTGCCTCTGGGATTGCAGTGCAGCTTCCTGCCACTAGGCCACCAGAGCTCCCTCGGAACACATTCTTGATGAAGCTCCACTCTTAGGAATCCAGAAATATATTGTCGAGGAAATAAAACATAAATGAGAGCCTACCTGATTTGTATTATACATAAGTGAGCGCATTTGTGGCTTGCCGAATTTTGAAAAATAGCCAGGAAAGAGAAAATAAATAAATCTACAGCCAGGAGTGCTGGATGTAGGTCACTCTCTTTATTTTTTAATTTCTTTTTCCAAGTGTGGATAGTTATTAATTACATATTTATGATGATATTTCATAGCTTACTGGCGAATGTCCTGAGGATGTTTTCTAAACATAATGAATTCTGAGCTTGCAGGGGCTCCCCTTGCTACATTATTCTTGCTATTAAATTTTAGCTAAGAAGTGCTTTACGTTTTTATAGAATTTGTTGATTAATTATATAGGGATGAGATTTAGTGGGTTTTAATGATGAAGCTAAAATACCAGGGAGACATTTTCAGTATTTTGAGATTTATCTTTAGATGTTCTATCTGTATCACATGTTAATTATTAAATTCAGAGCTCCTTATAAAGATTACAAGTATAAGAAGAGACCTTGTATTTCTAAGTTATAAATCCAGACACTCTGTGCTTAGCTAGTAACCTGGGTGGACATCTTAATTTCATGCTTTTAAAGGGATAGTTTCTAATCAGGGAACTCTGGTGGCCTGGTCTGTCGGGAGTTGTGCTAATAACTCAACAGCTTTGACTCTGGTGATTTAAATCCACCTGAGAATCTGAGAGAGAAAGATAGAAAATTTGCTTCTGTGTGATTTACAGCCTTGGAAACCCAATGGAAGGTCAGCTGTTCCTGCATAAAGGTGAAGTTGTTAGTTGACTTACACAAGGATTTACAGTTTGGAAATCCTATGGGCAGTTCTGCTCTGTCCTTGAGGGTTGCTATGAGCTAGCATACCCTATGGCAACAGCTGTGTTCTTCTTGGGCTGGTGCAATGGCTAATTAAGCTCTCTACTGCCAGCTGAAAGACAGCGACTCAAAGCCGCACGCATTGCTGTAGGAGACAAGAGGTGGCTCCCAGAAAGATCATAGCTGAGAAAGTCTGGGAGCAGTTTACCTCTGTCATATGGGATCACTCTGAATGGAAATTGATTCAACAGCACACATCAACAATTCTTAATTAGTGTGCTAGTATTTTGTTTTTCTTTAGGCTCTGCATACTGAGATTCCACTTTAGCCCATATCGGGTAAGCACTGTGTGAGAGGAGGATGAGTGATACTGTTGGGTCTGAGGAAATGGTTATTTTTGTCTTTGAGGTGCAGCTGGTTGGGTTTTAAGCAGGCGGAACATCAACACTGCTACCTGATGGATGACCACAACAGAAAAGAATAAATTCAGAAATATTAGTGTTATGAAGTTGTCTCTTCCAGCTAAGGAATTCTGGAACTATGTCTATATATTTTCTTTTCTTTTTTTTTTAAAAAAAATGTATGGATTTTGCTTTGTTTGTTTTGTTTTGTTTTGGCTGTCCAGGCAGATAGAATTTGAGTTGTCATGACTCGAAGATCAAAATGGCTGTTTCCAAGAAATTGGAAGAACTTTAGGAGAGAGGAGTTAACCACAGTAATTTCATTTATTTATTTAGCCCAAGGCAGATTGCATCTTTGTAATGGTTCATTTACCAGAAGCAGCTATTTCCCCAAGGCTTACTATTTCCCTCTCAGACTTCTGAACTTTAAGCCCAGAAGCGCACAGAAATTTGTCATTGTAATTCCTTGGCTATCATTTCTTGCCTGTGAGCTGGTTTTCTTCATAGGGAATTCATTGCTCTTATTAGGTTGTTTATCCATTGAGAGTTGCATTGAGTGAAGCTGTCAGCTCATTAACTGTAGAGCCTGTAATTTAAACTTGGTAAGTGTCCTGTGGAATTCAGAATGGCTGGAACAGAAGCCCTCGCCAGGCAGCCTTTTGGGTGGATGCCGCACCATCTCTTTCCTATAAGAGTTTGAGTTTGAAGCTCCTTCGTGTTATTCAAACTCTTAACTGTCCTGCTAGGAACACAATTCTTTGTTTTCCAGTTAGTTAATTATGTATTTCTTTCCTCCTTTTTTTTAGTTGCTTTCTGCTTCTTACTTTGGACTTGATGTTGTTTTCATTGATTAATTTGCATTGGTTAGTTCTGTGGTAATATGACCATGACTTGCCCCAATTAAGAAATGAGGTAAAAAAAACCCATCATATTTACCCCCAGAAGAGTCACAATGTGGATGTTACACCAGCCCAATCAGTTCAGTAGGCTTGGTGGTATAGATAAGTTATGTTTAGGATTTGGGAGTCGTATATTTTTATTCTTAAAATTATTTAAGAATATCATTTGACTAGACACATAGTTTTGTAAATAAAGGGAATAATTTGAAATATGTGTATAGCATGAATGCTTTTCCATTTTCCAGTATAATGTAGGAAATACCTGTGTTCCCTGGAATATACACCCAAATTAGACCATAGTTTTCCCACTGCAAAGAGAGAACATCAGAGAAGATAAATTTTAAAAATTGGTGAATAGTGACCAATTAATTGGCTAATTAATTTTTTTACTGGACCTTATAGTCCATTTAAGAATAACCTAACCCTTTTAGAACCACTGGCTGTTTAGTGATAATTTATCTTTTGTGATTATTGCAGCCTGTAAAACCTTGCATTTAATCAGTGTGACCTAGATCAAACATGGTTTGTATTTGAAGTTGCTCATGTGTCAACTCACAACATAAAACTCCAGCCTCTCGCAGCCTGTTTGGTTGTGGGAAGGCTATGTTTGCAATGTATACTTTGACGTTAAAGCTCTTGTACTTCTCTAGTTGGGGAGCCTGTGAAATGAAAATTCAGAGTTGCAGCTCTGAATATATGCTACAGGCGTGGAAGCAGCAGGAGCAGTAGATCTGACACTTTCATCTAAGTCTTAGCATAGTTCTTGATTCATCTGTGACTTCTATTTCCAGAAAGCTATTCATATCCTATTATTTTTGTGATAAACTTGCTGTGATAAATATTGGAGCAGTTAGGGGTCTGAAAATTCAGAATTCTTATTAATATATTTCCGTTGAAGAGCTTTGAGAGAAAGTTCTTGACTTTGACTTTGAGACAAAAGGCCTAGTGAAATACAGAATCTCAGTCTACCATTCAGTCGTAGTTAAAACTTTGGGCAAGCAATGGAGGAGTTCACATCTCAGATTTCTTATAACAAGACAGAAATGATGGGACAAGAGTGTGAGAACCAAATGGGGTAATTTTGTGACAGTATTTTGTAAATTTTAAAGTATTACAGAAAATGTACCCCAAAATGTCCTTGGCTGGTGATTTACAAGTGTTATGTCAAAGAACAATGTATAGGTTGTTGTGTTCTTTGTTGGTTTGCTTTAAGAAATGTCTTTTGGTAATTTTAATATATATTATCTGGTAGATTGTTGAATAATGACTTAATTGAACAAAAACACTTGTCACTGATCACAATTCAAAGCAAAGATCTGTGTTTATTTCCATCTTGAGGATGATACAGGACAGGACGTGGTGCCTGGCTGTTGTTCGTAGTATCACTATGAGTTGACTTGAAAGCACCTATCAAGAGCAATCCAGTAGATACATACAGCTTTGGGGGGGGGAATTAAGACAATCAAATACATGGATTTTGTTTGGTAAAACATCGAAGAAGATATAATAATCTTTCTATACTTATTTACATAATAGCAACCATACTTTGAGCAAAACGATAAAAGAAATTAAAATTTAGTTGGACAAACCAAGAAAAAACAAGGTTTGAACGTATTGCATATTCATAGCAGCATTATTCACCTTTGCAAGAACATGGAAACAGCCCAGCTGTCCAGCCACGACTTAATGGATTGATAAATTGTGGTACGTTCACACAATGGAATACTATGCAGCACTCAGGAACAATGATTTTAAAAAATACTACATTACTTGGGAGAGACTGGAGAGCATTAGGCTGAAGGAACTACCTAGTCTCATAAGGACAAATACTGCATAAGACCATTGTTGTAAAAATAGAAGGATAACTAGTAAAACATGAATGGGGACCAAAGGGGTGGTAGTGGAGGGGAGAGGATGGATAGGGGCAAAGCCACAAGGTTGCACAGTTTGGTGGGTGGAGGGAGGAGGTGAAGGAAGTGGGAAGCATCTGAGTGAAAAGACAAGTCCAATGGTGATTAATTTTGTAAAATATAATGCGTGAGAATGATCATATGAAAACACAATATGAATGAAGAATAGTGTAAAACAATGCCTAATGTATACACTTTGTAAACAACCAATATAAAATAAACAAAACAAAAGTATTAAATCTTTTGGAAGCTGTTTTTGCTTTCTACTTGTGGATGGTCAGTTGCTAGAATCTGCTATCCCTTTAGTTCCCAAGAGGGTAATAAATATGTCTTGAGTATTTATTGATCTGCAGGATAATTCTGTTACCTGTGACTAGATGTTCAAGTTTCTTTGCAGGCTGGGGATTAGGGGTGATAAGAAAAATGGAAACTAAGTGCAAAGAGAGTAACCTGGGGCTGTTAAAATACATAAAGCCCTTCCCTAATGCAATGGGAGAGTTTTGACAGCAAGATGCCTATGGATGGCAGCAGAGAGACCATTGTCGTTGTTGTTGTGTGCTGTAGTGTCAGAACCAACCCATAGCTGACCCTCCAGTGAGTTTTCAGAGGCAGTTAATTGCATGGGAGGAGACTGCCTGGCCTCCGCCTGAGGAGCATCTCATGGATTCGAACCATATGCCTACGAGATTGCAGTGCAGCTTCTTGCCACCAGTGTTCCCTACAAAGAGACCAGTAGTGTGTGAATAATCTTGGGGTACACATTTTTTTTTCTATTCTGTGGATGTAGTGCAGAAAAGCTTGGGCTGCTAACCAAAAGTTTAATTGTTCAAATTCATCAGTTACTGTGAGGGAGAAAGATGGGCAGTCTCATTCCATAAAAATTTATGGCTTCAGAAATCTGATAGAGGTTAGCCAGGAGTGGGGATCAACTTGACAGCAGTGTGTCAGATAATGATACTTGCTTCAGGCAATAGATACCAACTCTTAATTTATTTTCAATTCAGTTCATCATGAATGCCTTCTGTAGAAATAATAATGCAGAATGTGAAAAGGATAAACACTACACATGGTGAAATTTGATGTGTTGGGCAAACTCATCATAAAACCCAATCTGTTGAGTAAATGTGAAATTTATAAAAATTGACTTAGGAGAATTTGGACTTGATGAAAAGTAATTAAAAGACTATAAAAGTATGAAGACTCAAAATTACATATGATTAATTTTTTCATTGATTAAAAGTTCACAGAAGAATGAAATCTAGGCCATGTTTATTTAGATTTGTACAATTTAGCCCAAGGAGAAAAAAAATTGTTAGAAACAATGACTGCGAAGAAACTTCACAGAATTCACCTTGGATCTTCTGCTTAAAGAATGGTCCTGTGGATGCAAGCCTGCATGGGCTAGTTAGTATTGATCTCACTTTGTTATCCAGGAAAGGCGTCTTTATAGTTTACCAGCACCCTGGACAGCCTTACAGGGTTAGCAGCCTGCTCTGGTTTTCTATTTTAAGCTGTTTCACCTTCATCTTTTTCCAAGCTCATCATTCCCCAGAATGCTTCTGAATACCTGCTAAAATCTAGACACCATTCTCTAGAATGCTTCAGAATACCTGATAAAATTAGAGAATCTGAATTTATAGGGTTTGTTTGGCCTAAGAATGTGCACCTTTAAAGCTCATTGAATGGTCACTCAATGCTTTTTGCTCCTTCTCTCTCCAGCTCATCCTCTCTCTCTCTCCCCCTCCCCTCTCTCTCTTTCTCTTCTTCCTCTCCCCTCTCTCTTTCCTTCCTCTTCCCTCTCTCCTCTCCCCCCTCTCTTCTCACCCCCTCTCTCCCCCTCTCTTCTCGCCCCCTCTCTCCCCCTCCCCTTTCCTTCTCCCCTCCCTTTTTCCCTTCTCCCCTCTCCCCTCTCCCCTCTCCTCCCTTCTCCCTTCTCTCTCTCTCTCTCTCTCTCTCTCCTGTGATGAGCGGTCAGGATGGGATTATGTATTGCTGAGAAGACCTGTCATGATTTGGAGTAGGGGTGAGATGAAAAGCCACACAGTCCTTGGTTTGTCAACTGTCACAAAAAAAAGAGGAGAGTCAAAGTATGTTAATTGACCCAATTATTCACAGGTGCAAGATGGTATTTCAGAAAAGCTGATACAGCCATTTTTCTCTAGATGATTTTAAGGATTCTAAGCAACAAATCTGTCATTTCTGTAAAAATTTACTCCAAAGACTAAAGAGGCATTATAAAGAATATGATTTTTCAAGCTGAAATATTCAGTCTGAAACATTGCTTACCTTAAACGTTTTCCTTTCTTCCTGCTTATGTGTGCCTTTCAGGCATGTTAAAACGTGACTTCCCTTCATTGGGGTTTATTTCCCGTCAACTACCAAACAGGCAGAGAGGAGAAAAGAAATGTTAACAATTAAATGTTTTGCAAAGGGGATTCAGCACTGGACAGCACCCCTACAGCTAACGGCCTCCTTGGTCACCTTTCTTGGAGATAGTTTAAACCAGGCATCTAGGAGGATGGCAATTGAGTCAGCAAGTTCCCCCTTTCTGTCCTGTGATTAGACAAGGCATGGAACTTGACAAGATGTCAGCATGCAGCCAGTCCCCTGCCACCCACAACAAGGAGGATATTTTCGACCTTCACACAAATTTGGCTATAGTTGGTTGGGAACTGGAAATCATCCAGACGTTTGGGGGAAATATAGCCAAATTTGTGATGTTAACTGTTTTGTCCTTACTCAGCAAAACTTTAAAATAAAAATTAAGCTTCAAACTACTTCATATATAAAAATTTTAAAGTGAGTCCAGTTGTACTGTGTATTAGCAACGATGTTGGCTTGCTTTGCAGGACTTCTAACACTTTCAAGGAAAAAATCTTTTGTATAATTAGTAGCAGTAATATGATGAAAATAATAATGTGATTCTGAAATAAATACTGGAAAAGAAGAGAAATTAGCCAAGTCTTCCTGACAGCCCATATAAAAGGAGCATATAATATTAATCAGTAGTTTCCGAACAGAGAGTGAGAGACACAGAGGGGGAGACAGAGAGACACCAAGAGAGAGAGAAGAGACAGAGAGAGACACACACAGAGGGAGAGACAGAGACACAGAGGGAGAGACAGAGAGATACACACAGAGGGAGACATGGAGAGACAGACACACGGAGGGAGAGACACAGAAGGAGAGACAGAGGGAGAGACAGACAGAGACAGAGAGAGAGAGACAAAGACAGAGACAGGGAGGAGAGAGACAGAAAGGGAGAGACACATGAGACAGGGAGAGACAGAGGAAAAGGGAACGAGACTGAGGAAACATTATTACTTAAATATTTATTTTACCTGTAAGGCTTCCTAAAACTCTCTGTATCTTTCCAATAATAATAATAGTAATAATAATAATAGCCTAGATATTAGTTGCATTTGATTTAGAAATATAGACTTGACTTGCTGATGATCTTTCCAATTTTTGTCAAAATTCCCCCTTGGAAAAAGAATTGACATGCAGCACTGCTTTTGAATTCTGCACCTAAAAGAGATGTAATATACATACAGTAAAGTGTACACATTTCAAGTCCATAGTTCCCTCAGTTTTGACTGATATATACTGATATAATCAAGATCTAAAACTCTCATTGCCATTGAGTCAAAATGGACTCGTAGCTGACCTTTGTGTTCCTTTGTGTTTCTGAGTCTGTAAATCTAATGGCAGGAGACTGCCCATTTTGTCTCTTGGAGCTGCTGGTGGATTTGAACTACAACTATTCTACTGTAACTATCCTACTGGATGTAGAGCCTTAACTATTATTTAAACGTTTATTTCTCTGGTCAATAGCAATGTTACTGAGCTCTTTTTTATGGGTTTATTGCTCACTTGTATATCTTGGAGGAAGTGCAACTGTGGTACTACTTCGAGTCAAGGAGGGTGAAATGTGGCCTCACATAGTTTGAACATTTTGTCAGGAGGAGATGGTCCTTAGAAAAGATGTCATGTTTGGAAAAATGGAGCATCCAAGAAAGAGTAGAAGATTGCCAACAAGATGGATTGACACAGTGATAGTAGCAATGGGCTTCAATCAGCTTTTTGGAGACAGTGAGGATGGCATTGGATATGGCAGTGTTTAGATTTTTTTTTGCTCATTGAGTCACTATGAGTTGTAGTTGATTCAGTGGCACTTAACAACAGCTACAGTGTATCTTCTTTTGTGAAATGCCTTTTCAAATCCTCCTTTGTGAGCTGTCTTTTCAAATCTCTTATAAGAGTTTGTAGTAAGAGTTCTATACACAACATTGATAATAGCCCTTTTACTTAAATATGAAATTTCTCCAAGGCTATAATTTGCCTTATTGTTTTTCTTAAGAATCTCTCAAAGAGTCTGATTTATGCATTTTCCCCCCTCTTGTACTTTGGGTTCAAACTATTCTTAAGTCTCCAAACACTTTACTCAATGCATTGCTACTAAATTATTAATCAAGAGATAAGTCATTTAAGGTAAGGGTGCTGACTTGTATTTTTTTTTCAATCTTAGCACAGAGGTTTTGAAAGAAATCGTGCCAAAGAGCTTAGAGATGCAGACCTTGATATCTGATGCCAACTTCATTTCAGCCAGCTCTGCCTCTCAGCTGACTTGATTGTCACATCCCTGGTGCCCCTCTAGGACTGGGTCCGATCTTCAAATTGGTTTCCCAGGGAATTAGGAATAATTTAGGGAACAGTTCACACTTCCTAGCCTTCCTTCAGTTCAGACCAGCCTGAACAAGACCAAATTAACAGCTGATATCCAGTAATTTCTCTTATAAGTTTTGCTTGTTTCTAGTGTTTTCTTATGAAAGTAGAATCCTTCCTTTATTCCAAGAAAAGAATAATGATGTATTAGAGAGAAGTAACATATTTCAAACAGTAAAATGCTTACTTTTATAACTTGGAGTAGTCAACTATTTTAATTGTTCTCAGTCCACATTAATGAACCAGGCACCTCAGGAAGCAGAGAGTAGCGTGGACACACTGGTTAGTGGACTTTTTGTGGGTGCACCAGATAATTTCACCGAACTTCTGGGTTAAGTTACAAAGTTTCATGTAAATGCAGAGATTTAATTTGACATTTAGGGCAAGGTGAAAAAGAAAAGGGCATCACAGCATAGTCATTGATCAGTTCACTAGAGACATCTGTGAATATCGTGGGACCCTCAGTGGCAATGCTGTCTCAGGTGTTCCCACATCTCTTGTTTCTCATGATAAACATCATTTTTCTGTAATTACTGGTTATATGAAAATTCTCTCCCACGTGATTTACTGCTTCTGAAAACCGGCTGGAGAGTCATTTATGAATCACTTCCTACTCAATGGTTTATGCAACTACCACCATTTGGTAGACTTGAACTATTAACCTTTCGGTGAGTAGTTGGGGAAAAACAAAGATGACTTATAAAGAAGGAAAAATCAAGTTAACCATAGACATCTTTATAAGACAAAGACTGAATGAAGAGAATTTTCAGGAAAATGGTTTTAAGTTAAAGATTCTGAGTCACTGAAAGAATTGTTGTTGTAGTTGTTAGGTGCCATTGAGTTGAGTACAGTGCATGGTGACCCAGTGAACAGCAGATCTGAATTCTGCCCTATCCTGTGTCATCCTCACCAGCTCCGATACACTTGAGCCCATTACTCACAGTGCTCAGGAGTGGTGGCTGGATGCCATCTAGTTCTTGTGGTTTATGACAAAAGAGGCCATTGTCCACAGAGGAAATAAGCCACGTGTTCCAAACTCTTAGTCCTGACCCTCCTTTTGATGTTCTAGGGGAATAGCGTCTGGTTGTGCTATGGAACCTTGCATATCCTTGTGGACTTTTTAAGACCCCCAGGCACTGTGCGACAGACTGGGAGGCACACGTTGTTATTGTGTGCTGTTGAGTTGGAGCCAACTGATAGCTGACCCTCCAGCAGGTTTTCAGAGGCAGGAAATTGCATGGGAGGAGGTTGCCTATCCTTCTTCCACAAACTGATTGGTGGATCCAAAATATGTGCCTTTGAGATTACCACTAAGCCACCAGAGTTCTCTAGGAAGTACAGGTTGCTGTATGCCATGAAGTCAGAACCAACCCATAGTTTACCCTCTTGTGGATTTTCAGAAGCAGCAAATTGCACAGGAAATTTTCCATCCTTTTTTGAAGCAGCTGATGGATTTGAGCTTTGTTCCTTTGGGATTGCAGTGCAGGTTCTTACCACTAGGCTCCAAAATTAGATATAATAACCTTTAAAAAAGCAAGGAGACTAGAAATAGGCATATGAAATGCATTCATCTTAAGATACCTAAATTTTCTCAATATAGCATTTAAAAAAGTATAGCAAAAATATACTCCATGTTGCAAAAGACTATCAGGAAAAACCAAGATACACAAAATAAATTTAAAAAAAAGTAAAATATAATGAAAAAATTAAGATACCACCTTTACATTAAAGTGAATGGTATTCGAATGTACTGACCAAAATTTACAGAGTAAGTCAATTAACAAGACTTCAGGAAAATCTGTTTGTAAGAACAGTTCTAAAAGGGTGACTTGAAAATAGTCTCTGTTGTCAAGGACCACTTGAAAGTAGTACAGAGCAAGGATCACAGTTAAAAAGGTTAGGGTGGGTCTGACATAATCATGATGTTTTCACTTGCTTCCTTCACATGTAAAAGTTGTATAATAAATAAGGAATACTGAAGAAGATTCAATTGAATTGTGGTGTTGGGCAAAGAGTATTCAATATACTATCAATTGCCAAAAGAACAAACAAATCTATCTTGGAAGACATTTAACCAAAGGCCTTCTTAAAGGCTAGGAGGTCTTAAACTCTTACTAAACTCCTTGGACTCTTACATATTTTGACCATGTTGTCTGAAGGAACTAGTCCTTGGAAAGCATGCTGGGAAAATAGAGGGTTGATAAAGGAGAAGAAGACCCTCAAGCACGTGCATGAGGACAGTTACTGCACAAAGGGGCTTGAATGTGGTGTAGACTGTTAGGATGGTGTAGAGGAGGGCAGGGGAGGCTCGGATTGCTAGGAGTCAGAGCCAATTTGATGGCATCTAATAACAAAAATATATATAGCCAATATTTTGTAAGTAGCATTAGGAACATATTGTGTTGTTTGAGGGAGAATTGAATAGATGTGGTTTATAATTTTTTTCCCCCGCAATTGTCTTTTATATTATTATGTAATTTTCAAGAATTCTGGTGGAAGGGGTGCAAAGGAAAGAAACAATGACTCCAAATTGATATTATAATTTCTTATCAATATTTTTTTGGAAGTGGTCTGTGTAGCATTTTGTTGTGAAGAATGCTGTATTCATTAGTGTCAGCCATCATTTGCAAAATAGTTAATAGTTATGAGAGTACCAGTTACTTAAATAAGCTGTCATGTCAGAAATTGTCTTAAATATTTAGTTGCTGTATATAGCACAGGACATCACAAACAGAACATTCCCAGCAAATATTTGCCAGTCACTAAATTATTAATAACTGCTTGAGTAAATAGGTATTTTTGATGTTGGATTAAGAGTTGATTCTCTCACTTTTCTCTATTTCCAATGTCCTGGTTTGCTCAGATCAAGTCACAGCAGTTCATATTAAATAGTTATACTCTTAAATCCATTTTTGTATTAATTGTCCTTCAGCATCATTTTAAGTATATGCTTTGGGCAGGTTCTCAGGAGATTCCATTCCTTGGAAAAAGACATCATGCTTGAAAAAAGTAAAAGAGACAAAGGGGATAAACAAGATGTGATATCAGTGCTTGCAATAGTGGGCTTGAGCAAAGTAGAGATTGTGAAGATGGCAATGTCTCAATTGTTTTTCATAGATTCTCTATGAGTTAGAGTCAACTGAATGACAGTTAGCAACAAAAACAGCAACAACAACAACATTTACTGTGTTAAAAAGAACCCTGGTAATGGAGTGCTGAACTGCTAACAAAAACATTAAATTCACCAGCCTCTCCATGGAAAAAAGATGAGGCTGTCAGTTCCAGTTAAGATGTGCAGTTCTGTAATGTTTTACGAGTTCATTATTTTTCCATTCTGCATAGTATTCCATTGTGTGAAATACCATCATTTTCTATCCATTTGTTTGTTGCAGGAAACTTGGGTTGTTTCCATCTCTTGGCTATTGTTAAAAATGAAGAAACATAGATGTGTTTACATCTCTTTGAATGACAGTTCTGGTTTCTTTAGGGTATATTCCCAGGAATGCAATTGCTGGGTCAAATGATATTTCTGTTTCCCACATGGGTGACATTGGAGGACATTATGCCGAGTGAAATATCTCAGTCTCAAAAGGACAAATACTGAATAACACCACTGTTATGAAGCAGGACTGACATGGTGGTGGGGTGGTGAGAGGAGAATAGGAAAAGAGTGGATAGATAATGAACACTGTCTTGGAACAGATGAGGGAGAAAACTGTTTAAAAGGAATATATGGCTACTCATTATATGTAAAACAATAGCCCAGAATAAGAGGTACATTAAAAAGAAGACTGGGTAGAGGGTGGGGAAGGAGGGAAGAAATTGTGCAACAATGAATGAATATTTTAAAAAAAGAGAGACCCATGATTAACGTTCCCCCACCCCACCCCACCCATCCTCACTCCTCTGCTTCCACCCCTCCCCTTTGATCCTCATACTTGTTCTATAGTAATGGTTTTATAAAGTATTTGTCCTTGTGAGACTGAGTTAGTTCACTCAACATAATGCTCTCCAGTCCCTCCCAAGTTAGGTTATAATATACAAAATCATTGCTTCTGTATTCCATTGTGTGAATGTACCATAATTTCTTAATTCATTTGATTGTGGTTGGACATCTGGGGTATTTCTGTGTTAAGATGGTGAATAATGCTGCTATGAACATTGGTGTACAAGTCTCCGTTTGTGCCTCAGTTCTCATTTTTTGGGGTATATTTCAAGCAGTGGAATAATTGGATCATACGGAATTTCTATGTTCAGCTTTTTGAGGAAGCACTGAGCTGCCTTGCTGAGTGGTTGTACAGTCCCACGAACAATGTATAAGAGTTCCTATCTCACCACATCCCTGCCAGCATTTATTATTTGCTGTCCTGACAAACTTTGCCACTGCTACTAGGGTGAGATGGTATCTCATTGTGGTTTTGATTTGCACCTCTTTTATTGCCAGTAATTTTGAGCATTTCTTCATGTTTCTGTTGGCCATTCAGGTATCTTCCTCTGTGAGAAATGGAGAGGGAGGGAGGTGAGGGAAATGGGAAGGATCTAGTGTGAAAAACAATACATTCGAATTTTGTAAATAAGCTAGTATAACGATGTAAAATAAAGTGTATATGAAAGATGATATGAAACACAATGTAAATGAAAGACTGCATAAAACTGTTTATGAATGAAATATATTATAAAGGTATTATTATATGAAAATCAATAAAAATATACTAAAAAAAGAAAAAGAGGTAAGTGAACTAGGGGAGGGAGTAGAAAGAAGCAGAAAAATGCAACAATGAATGAATGAAAATCCAACTTTTCTGTACACTTTTGTTAAAATCACAATTAAAATAACACATTAAAAGAAAACAAACAAAAGAGATGTGCAGCTCTGGAAATCCAGTGGAGGACCACCAAGGGTCAGATGACACTACCCTGATGTTTCCAGCATTTTATCCTGCCATCAATATTTTTCTTTTCCATGTTTTTATGTTATGATGGTAAACACATAAAGGTCTGTGACTTATCTCTTCATTGTGAACTGTATCCTTTATCAATATAACTAGTTCTCTGTGTCACCTTTATTGGTTTTCGTGTTGAATTTTGTGCTGATTCCTCCCTCTTTCCTGTTTTCCTCACATAGCTCCCTAATGTTTACTTGTTCTAGGTACAGAGTGATAGTAAAATAGATACAGTATTCCTTCTTAGAACTTAGTTATCTAATGAAAAATTAAGATTGTGACAGCTGATTTTGTTTTCCAGACCAATCTCTGTCCATCCATTTAATGTAAAGCTTTTTGTTTTTATATGTAGCGGTAAGTTGATTTTGATTTTTAAAAAGTCCAATCTCTTTTACTGAAAGCTTAGTCTTGGGTAAAATATTATTGCAGCCACTGGAACAGACACACTGGAATGAGAGACATTAATTTGATAAGACTGCCAAGGATTAGCATAGCAATGCAAACTCTTATTCATCATTTGAATTAACTTTAGGGGGAAAAAACCTTGTGAGCAGGCCAGAAAAGTGCTCAGCCTTTGCTCCCTGTGGGCATCTCTAGACTCCTCTTACCTCACAATGAAAAAGAACTTTTCAGACTCACTGTGATGTATAGGAGCAGAAGAAATGCTTGGTTGACAAGGTGGTTTTCAAGATGTGTTCACTGAATCAGCAGCACTCACGTCATCAATGACCTTGGTTAGAAATACAAACTATCAGACCTATTGAGTAAGGCACTGTGGGAGTGGGATCCAGCTATCTGTGCTGACCAAGTCTTCCTGATGCCCTTATGCCCTCAAGTTTAGAATCTCCAGTCTGGTGGCTCTCATGCTGCAATCACCAGGAAAGCTCTGACAAAGCTTGGACTCCATCCTCAAAGAGACTGGCTTTAATTGTTCTTGGATGTGACCTGATCGTTAGGAGCTTCGACCTTGTGCAGCCAAGGTTAAATACCGCTAGCCTAGCTCATTGTAGACTGTCATTTCCTCTAAGCTCTGTGCTGGGTGGAGAGCTCTAGTGGCTACGTAGTAGGAAATTGCACCCAAAATGTATGTGATTTGAACCACCCGCTCCAGAGAATGATGAGTATTATGCTCCTGTGTGGTTTACAGCCTTTGAAAACCTGCTGGAAGCTCTAAGACAATTCGGATTCGATGGTATTCAACAATAACAAGTTCCGTCTCAGTGATCCCTGGTGGCATGGCCATTAAGCACTTAGCTAGAAACAAAAAGATCAGTAGTTCTAACCCACCAGCTGGTCTTTAGGAGACAGACTTGGCAGTCTATTTCTGTAAGATTTACAGCCTTGAAATCTTTACCGAGCAGCTCTATCCTGTCCTAGAGGGTTGCAATGAGTCAGAATTTAACTTGACGGCAATGAGTTTTATTTTGATTATGTCACATATCAGTAAAGACTTGGGCTAAACAAAACAGCAGATTCTTTAACAGTTTTGTTGTGCTGAGAATACTTTGGAGGCAGATGGGCCTGTACCATCAGGGCTCTGGCACTTACCTGCTGTGGGATGTCAACTGTTTCTTAACTACCTTCAAAATCATCATTTTTCTCATCTGCAAAAGAATAGCTAAAACACTTATTCCATGCCTACTCTTTACCCGGTGAATTAAAGGCTGCTTATTATGCAATAAATAATTTATACTATTCATAGTCATCCTATGAGATATGTGTACTGTTTGCCCTCTTTCACAGATTAGAAAACAGAGCCACACTTCAAGCCAAGGTATTCTACTTCTACAGCCCACTTGACAACGCCTCTTCATAATTATAATCACAGTTAGACCTTGGGAGATTTTTGTGAGGATTGCAGGTAGTCGTAAGGAAAATCTTTAGTAATACTAATCTACACATTTTTCTTCCCTCCTGTGAATTATACATGTTTTAAACCCAGTTCTTACAGAGGTTCATGTTTCCCCCAATGGCCCTGGTGTAGAGGTTTCAGGCAAAATGTGGGGGGTGTCTAGGGTCATAAAGACTGACAGTGGTCCTCACAAATTAGTGACTTTGTCTGCTGACCTTGTTAATTAACATCTACATCATTAAATGCAGATTTAAAAATATACCTACTGATTGACCCTGGAGATGTACTTCCTTAACCAAATATTCTAATGGATCAACCTTGTCTGATCTTTAGTACATTGATTTTTGCCTTATGTGATCCTGGTTCACGGTTATTTTTTACCTTATATGCCAGTAGGGCTTTTATGTGCTTTGTGGAATTATTATAAGATAAAGTATGCCATCATTGTTGGATCTCTAGCAATGCCCTTCTTTGGGCTTTCAAGAGAGTAAATTCTGATTGCTTGGCCTGCATGAGTGTTATTCATCTGGTAGCAATTTTACCACAAGCAACCTGGTACAAGTGGGAGAAGTGGAAATAAAAGAACGTTTGGATAATTGTTGATCAGAATCAGTAGAATGATTGAGTTTAATAGTTGTTGTTGTTTGGTGCCATCGAGTCGTAGACGACTCATAGCAAGCCTATGAACGAAAGGCCTGAGCACTGTTCCTACATAGATTTTCCGGAGGCAAGCCATTTTGGAATTGGATGCCGCTCCTGCTTCCAGGCTTGTTTTAGTCGGGAAGCTCCAGCAAACACTGTCCACCATGGGTAACCATTACTACGTTTGGCACATCAGTGTCACAGTGTTCAGCATCACAGCAACCATGAGTTACCTCTGTACAGAAATGCACAGACCAGTGCTATACCACCTAGAAGAATGTCTGACAGGAAAACAATTTGAACTCAGCCTGAGGGCCGCAGATTAAAATCACCCACCTGTGGCTCGGTAGCATAACTTTCTGTCCACTAGGACAACGTGGCTCTCTCTGCATCATCGCTGTTATTGTTGTTAGGTGCCGTCAAGTCATAGACAACTCATAACAACCTTATGAACAAAAAGCCTGAGCACTGTTCGTACATAGAGTTTCTGGAGGCAAGCCATTTCGGAAGTGGATGCTGCTCCTGCTTCCAGGCTTGATTTAGTTGGGAAGCTCCAGCCAACACTGTCCACCATGGGTGCCCATTACCACATTTGGCACATCAGTGTCACAGAGTTCAGCATTACAGCAACCACAACTTACCTCTGTACAGAAATGCACAGACCCATGCTATAGTTTATTAGTAGATAATAATTACTTGCTATGCATTTGAGAGTTGGACAGTGAATAAGGATGACAGAAGAAGAATCAATGCTTTTGAGTTATGGTGCTTGAGAAGAGCACAGTCTAGACATGGACTGCCAAAAGAACACAAACAAATATATCTTGAAGAGAGTGCAGCCAGGATGCTACTTAAAAGGGAATGATGGTGAAACTTTGTCCCACATACTTTAGGCATGCTGTTAGGAGGTACCAGCTCTTGGAGAAAGATATCATGCTTAGAGAAGTAGACGATCAGTGGAGGAGGGAAAGACCCTTAATGAGGTGAATTGACACAGTGACTGTAACAATAAGGCTCTGGTGGGACAGAGATGATGAGGATGGCACAGGGCAAGGTTCAGTTCTGACATTCACAGGGTCACTATGAGTCACAATTGAATGGATGGCACCTAACAACAACAATGGCCATAAGGGAATGGAAATTAATAAGATGGTGTTCCTGATTGTGAGTGGAATAGAAGAACCAGCAAATGGATAGTGTCAGAAAGTGTTCCTAATTCCAGAAATTAGGGCAGATTTTAAGTATTTAAGAATAAAAGGAAGAGATCGACAGAGGAGAAAAAAGACTGAGAAGTCTCTTTAGAGAGTTATTTCAATACGAAATGCCACAATAGTAAGTTCAGTGCAGATGTGATACATACAAAATAGATAATGGAGGCAAAGCTGAGATGCCGCTAAGAACTTGGGTCAAAGAAGCTACCTATATGAAGTTGATTTGAGGGGTTTAACCAAAGCCAAAGGAAGACTGATGGGTGAATGCACTCATCACCTTAGGATTGTTGAGAAATAGCACATGATGAGAAGGGAATCAGCAAGGAGGACCTTGGCAAAGAACACCTAACCTCTTCCTAATGGAGGTGACTCTTGGCACCAGAAGAGACAGCAGAGTTATTTTCATGTTATTCGTGGACTCTCTACTTCACCAAGCAAAATGTCCTTCTCTGGGGTGAATGGTCCCTCCTGACAATGTGTCCAAAGGACTAGGAATGAAATCTTCACCATCTTCACATCTAAGGATATTTTCTTTGTTGTTCTTCCAAGACAGATGTGTCCGTTCTTCTGGAAATCCATGATATCCATGTGCTTTGCCAACACCATCATTCAAAGGCATCAGATTTCCTTCTCATCTTACTCATCTTCCTTACTCATTTCTGCATGCAAATAAGGTAGTGAAAATACCTCAGTTTGGGTTAGGAGTGCCTTAGTGCTCCAAGTGACGTCTTTGCTTTCTAACATTTTTACAAGATCTTTCACAGCATATTTGCCTAATGTAATATGTTTGATTTCTTGTCTGTTGTTTCCATGGGCATTGATAGTGAATCCAAATAAAAAGAAGTCTTTGAGAACTTCAGTGTGTTCTCTGCTTATCATCATGCTGCTTATTGGCCAAGTTGTGAGGATTTTTCTTTTCTTTAGGTACTAAAGGCTAGATACTCTTTGATCTGAGCTGTGCTAGACGTGAAAATATGTGTCCAGAGAAACAAGGCCTCCAGTTTTCAATTTTCTGTGATGTTCTCTCTCAAAGCAGGGATGCTCATTGACAATATGGATCGTCTGAGAAGGTAGATACTGAACGTCCAGAATCCCCAGGATGAAACTGTAGGCTTCTGTCTCCTATGAGCCACTTTTCCACATTGAGGCCCCTTCTCCATCTCTGGGGAATGTGTATTCTACAGACTCTACCACTTTCCCTCCTCTCCTTAAACATTTGCTTCCCTCTCCTCACTTGGTGGGACCATGCGGGATTCACTTCTTGATGAGTTCAAATATCTAAATAAATACTAGAGGTTCACAAAGAACACAAAGTGTTTATCTTCCCCACCTGTTCCTCACACCTCTTCCAGGGAAAAGGAGTCCAAATTTTAAATTTAAAAATTTAAATTTAAAATGTAAAAAGAGTCTGGTCCCCTAAAGCAACAGGAGCAAGAAGGTATTACTGGATTATCATACATTAGTCGCCCCAAGTCATTAAACATTTATATTTAAAACAAATGGCATCAACCAATTGTGCTTAATGTTATAAACCAAAATGTATATGAATTATTGAGTTAAAATGAAATTTTTAAAGTAGATTTTATAACAAACCTTGTTCTGATTTTGTGATTGCCCAGTAAACTTCTCTGGAGGAGTTGTCTTTCCAGCTAGATCTACAGATAGAAGACACGCTAAACTTGATGATGCAATTATTGAAGTCCACATGGAGTTTAGAGTTCTTATTGTAAATTGATAAGTTGGCATTCTGATCTCTATGAGCTGGGTTAATGAGAAGCTGTCTAAGAGATGTCGCCTCACTTACGTGCTGACAGACTGGCTCTAAGCTGAGTCTGCAAAGTTGAAGGCCAGACTTGGCATCAGGATAACATTTTAATGGTAATGATTGCCTCTCTATGAGGTATCTTGGAAGATAGCCAGATTGTCTATCCTGGTGACCCCTGACCTCCCTTGGAGGATGAATATTCATCATTTATGCAATCGCTCGCTCACTCACTCATCTTCTCACACAAATTTACTTATTTAATTGAGAAACAAAGTGACTTTCACTTTATTTGTTAGGATAAACTAAAACAAATGCACTTTCTTACCTATATTTGGATAGTGAGGATTGTGAATAAATATAATTAGCAGGTGAATACATCAAATGTCACTTTTTTTCCCTTTTAACATAGAAGTAATTTTAAAAATACTTCTTCTCAAGAGTCTGGAAGGAGGACGCACCACTCACTAAATTAGTTCTCCATAGAAGCAACAAGGATACTTGCTGATTTAAATCAACTTTTCAGAACTCTGGAAATGAAAAAATTGCAAACATCTGAGCAACATTTTTCAGAAAAATACTCAATCTCTGTAAGAACAATGAGCATTGTAGCATTTCACTTGTCCTCTTCTCATGCCCCTCTCCCTGGCTCCACAGTAACCCTGACTACAATGAATCTTGCAACCATAGCAGTTATGTAAACAGCAGTTTAGCAGTAACTAAAGGATTTGAGCCTAACAGGTTTAAAATTCTTCAGAAAGTTCTGTCACCAGTACATCATCATCATTTGATGAAAATTAAACTCACAACAAAACTTCCCTTACATCAGAGTAAGGGTAGTACTTGAATAAGAATGGAACTTTAGTAAGGGGGTTGCCTAACGAAATGTCCTTGAAGCTATTCCCATAGCTATGGGCAATATATTGAGTGACCCAGAAACATCAGAAGGAGATGGAGGGAATGCACAGAATCACTGTACCAGAGAGAACTGAGAGGCACGGAAAAATTTCAGTGAGCCAATGGTAATGAAGGAGGACATGGCAGCTGCATTGAAGCCATTGGCAAAAAATAAGGCCCCAGGAATCGATAGGATACCAATTGACTTGTTTCCGTTAACAGATGCAGCCTTGGATGTGCTTACCAGTCTATGCCAGGAAATATGGAGGACAGCTGTCTGACCAACACATTGGAAGAGGTCCATATTTGTTCCCATCCCTAAGAAAGGTGATCCAACTGAACTGGGAAACTATCAAACAATATCATTAATATCACATACAAGCAAAATACTGCTGTAGATAATTCAAAACAAAAATAGGGAACCACCATATGTTCAAATGGGATTTAGAAGAGGCAGTGACAACAGGGATGTCATTGCTGTCAGAAGGATCCTGTCTGAAAATAAAGAATACCAAAAAAGAATGTCTATTTGTGCTTTATTGACTATGCAAAGGCATTTGACTGTGTGGATCATAACAAGTTGTGGCTGACATTGAGTAGAATAGAAGTCCCAGAACACTTAACTGTGCTCATGTAAGACCTATACACAGACCAGGAGGCTGTTGTCTGAACAGAGCAGGGGAACACTGCAGGGCTTAAAATTAAGAAGGGAGTGCATCAGGGTTGTATTCTCTCTCCATACCTACTCAAGATGAATGCTGAACAAATGATTTGAGAACTGGGCTCTATGATGAGGAGTGTGGCATCAGGATTGGAGGGAGACTCATCAATAATCTGCATTATACAGATGATACAATCTTGCTTCCAGAAAGTGAGGAGGACTTGAAACATTCCAAGTTGCAGAAGTTGTTACAGAAGATCAAGGAATGTAGCCTTCAGTATGGATTGTATCTCAGTATGAAGGAAACAAAGATTCTTACCACTGGACTGAGAGGCAACATCATGATGGATAGAGAGGAGATTGAAGCTGTCAACAGCTACATCCTTGCCTGGATCCACAATTAACACCCTTGATACCAGAAGTCAGGAAATAAGGAGACCCACTGCACTGGAAAAATCTGCAGTCAGGGACCTCTCTAAATTATTGAGGAGCAATGATGTTGGTTTGACGAATAAGGTGTGTCTGATTAAGGCTATAGTCTTTTTGATTACTTGCTATGCATCTAAGAGCTGGACAATGAAAAAGGATGACAGAAGAAGAATTGATGCCTTTGAGCGGTGGTGTTCCAGAAGAGCACTGAACATCCCATGGACAGCCAAAAGAACAAACAGATCTGTCTTGGAGAGAGTGCAGTCAGAGTGCTCTTTGGAGGCAAGAATGATGAAACTTCACCTCACATACTTTGGACATGTTGGTAAGATGTGCTGTTTCTTGGAAAAGGACATGATGCTGGGAAGGGTGAAAGGTCGACCAAGGCGAAGGAGATCCTCGAGCAGGTGGATTGACACATATATCAGGAAGTGATGATGGCACAGGATAGAACAGGGTTCAAATCTTTTGTTCATAGGGTCGCTAATAAGTTGTACTCAACTCAATGACAACAACAACAAATCTTAATTAGAGAAAATTTCTTGATCTTTCTCTTGAGGGACAACTAATGCATTAGAATTGTCAAGTCTTTCCATTAGCAGTTCAATACTCAGTCCAGTATGTCACTGTGTTTCTTATATTAACAAAGAGGTAAATTATTTTTAAAAACATAGTGATGTTTAGGAATTGATAAGCACAATAATTAAATGGAATGGAAATTTTTATTAAAGAGTGCAAAAAACCAGATTTAAGTTAGCAGTAGAATCAGTAAAACTGAAGTTAGATCAATTTAGACTATCTAGTCTGAGGAATAAAGACAAAAGAATAATAGTAATAGTTAACCAATTCTTTTAATATACTTGAAATAATGATTTGTACAAGTTCGAGGGGTCAATTGGATAGTATATGAATTGCATCTCAATGAAGATGTGATAAAAAAATCTGTAAATATTTTGGCAAGCTACACAACCGTCTAGCACAGTAGTTCTCAATTTTAAAGTATTTCAGATCATTTGGAAAATCTTACTAAGATGCATATTCTAATTTGCTAGGTTTGAGTTGGAGCTTGAGATTCTGAATTTTTAAAAAGCTCCCAGATAATGGAAATCTTTTTAATTCTTTCTGAAGGAAAGAGGAAATAAATACAAAGAAGGAAGGAGGAAAAAGAAAAGTCTGGAAGGCTATCTTAGGTGACTTCAGGAATATTATTCATTAATCAGCTTGGTGGTTTTATTTGGAGAGTTTGTCTCTTTTATATTCCAAGTGCTCTGAATGTTTTCAGGTTTGCTTTTTGCGTGTTTTTTTTTCAGTAATTTGTTTAGCATTTAAAACAAATAATCATTTCTTTTTGAAAAAGAAAAGCAATCTTCTGCAAGTGTTTGTTTTAGGATAGTGTTTTCTGTCTTGAGTTTCAGTTAGGAAAATTAATTCTTATAAAGATATTTGGATTTGAAATATTTATGTTCATATTTCTATTGATTTTATATTTTCTTTAAAATCTTAGTAACATTAATAAGACCATTGAGATTAATGGTTTATAATTATTGTGTGCAATTGAATCAAAATCTACTCACAACTGATTTTCAAATGGGTTTTTAGATACAGTAAATTGCCCTGGAGGAGATTGCCTGTCCTTCTCCCAAGGAACAGCTGGTGGATTTGAACCACATGTATTTTGCATAGTTACTAGTAATTATTTTGAAAGGGTTAACACGCCATAAGCTATAAATGATCTTTGTTCAGAGAACTACTTTTAACACCACAGTTAACTGGACTCTATTGTGTTCCTCATTACCATTAAAGGTATAGAGAGGAAGGGATTCTGAAGATCTCATTTGCAAAAAGTCTATAGTTGTTTTATTACGCACTAGATAGCTTACTAACAAATGTCTTATTACAATAACTAAAAATAGGGAAATTTTAAAAATGAAAAGAAAAATCTAACATTTCCCTGAATACTAGGTCCTAGTGTTAAGAAGCTGAATTGCAGTCCAGAAGGCAGTGGTTCAAATCCACCAGTGGCTCTTTTGGGAGAAGAGTTGGCAATCTCCTTCCCCGTTGTTTACTGCCTCTGAAAACCCACTGGAATGTCAGCTATGGGTCAGTTCTGACTTGACAGTACACAACAACAACAACATGACTTAGAAAAACTACCCTTGAGTTTGTTACTTCAGAGTTGTTTGGTTTTGTTACAATAGCTTGGCTTTTCTATGTGCTCACATTTTCTACATCCTTTTAGTGCACGCTGTGACTTATTTGAGCGCTCTAGCAAGTCTGCACTTAGTGTCACTTAGAGCATTACAAGCAATAATTTCTTTTTTCTCAAACTGACAGCCATACTCTTTGCCACCTACTCTCAGATTTTCCTTTCCATTCCTGTCCCGGAGAGTCTCTTCATTGTTTTTAAAAGTGTGGTTATTGGAAGGACACTCTAAGTGGTAGGATACGCAGAGGAAGGAGAGGTGGGAATGACTGTGTAGCCGATGCAAGAAGTAAACCAGTTTGGTGCTGAGATACTGACTTTCTTTTACATTTTTCTGTCTTGATTTCTTATCTATCCCAATCATGCTCTACTTTATGAAACCTAAACCTCAGTTTAGGTTTTTCTAGGGCTCCAGATTATTTCATGTAATGGTTTAAATCATGATGACATTTATTTTTTATTTCCTGATTTTATAGTGTTCAGCTAGCTTTAGATTTTATGACACCTGCCCAAATAGAACTCTGCTTTTTTATGATCATGCATTTTATGAGTAAGGACTCTTTTGGTCATAAAACTATTTAGGTTAAATAAGCCCAATCCTAGAAGAAGAAATTCAGGATTATCGTGTATCCAATGACAGGATGGCCAGGTGCAGCTGAGGGAAGGATGAGTAAAAAGCCATCAAGACTGCCCCTTGCTCTTAATTCTTCTCCTTCTGTAGAGGATCATTCCCTGCTTCTATTCTACTTGGTGAAGAACTTGACTGCTCTGTCACTGATGAGTTTAGACATTAAAAATTTAGCCACACAAAGAAGGACAAACTCTTGGACCTGTTATAATTCCTGTTATAGGAAAGTCAATTGACCTGATGTTTTTTCAGTTATCCACCAGTGTTAGTGTCACATTGTACAAAAGAATTACCAGAACCACTGTTATAAACAGAAAAGGACAGGAGGCGGCTAAGTGGAGGGAAGTACAGATAGCATGACAACATCTGGGTATTATTTTCTGCTCAATTAGCTATATTTTTATGTCTCTCCAGCTTCATCCCAACTTTATCTAAATATAAAAATCATGTCTGTTCAAGCACCTCCTATGAAGGCTTTATTAGGGCTGCGGTTTAGACAGGACTGCGGAAGCAAATCAGTCATCAGCTTGTAACAAGTCCACTGTGTTCTTTCTGCTTGTTGAAGGTTGAGTTGTTCCCCTGGGGAATTTTCTTTCATGTGCAAAGCATGAGGAAAGACAGAGTTTAGGGCTCAACCTATTTTTTTCTTGTTGTTTTTTTAAAATTTATTAATGATCTTTTAATTCAACATATATATTTTTACAGCATATTTATCCATTTAATTTCCTCCCCACTCATTCATTGTTGCACATTTTCCTCCCTGCTCACCCCTCACCCCAGTTCTTTTTCCCTTTAAAAAAATTCTTTCTTTGTTTCATTGTTTCAATCCCCCCCAACTCCACAGTCCACTTTACTATGCATTTCTTTTTCTGTAATCTTATCATGAAAATAATACCTAATCCTATATTCCTTTTAAACAATTCTCTTCCTCATATGATTCAATGCAGTATATATTATTTATCCCCTCTTTTCTTAGGTTCCTTCCAACCCCAGTGTCAGTCCCATTTTACAACAGTGGCACTATGCAGTATTTATCCTTTTGTGACTGAGATATTTCACTCAGCATAATTTCATCCAGGGTCACCCATTTTGTATAATATTAAAATACCATTTCCTGAGCAGAGGGAACATAGATACTACAGATCCAAGCATGAGTTAACAACCTATTGATACTCTATCTGGATAATTTCCTTTGTGTTGTGCCTTTTTAAAAAATTTGTGATGATGAAGACAAGGTGATGAGGAATATGGAAAATTGCTCACATGAAAGCAGTAACCTACATTTGTAATGCTTTATAGTTTAAACCGTGTTTATACGTGCATTGCTTCTTTTAGTTCTCATATTCATCCTGTTTATATTATCCTCATTTTTCAGAAAATTAAGGTACACAGAGATAAGAAAATGTCCTGGTTTCTTCCAGCTGTAAGCAAGGAGCACACACTCTGCCTTCTTGCCTTTCACTAGCTGTTACAGTCTACGAATTCTCAGCTGTTTGGGCAGCTGCCACATCCCATACCTTAACTCTTGCTATTTGGTCTTCACTGGCAAACTCATATTGTCACCACCTTCAGGAAACTTTCCCGGATACCTCCTCTGTCACATGAATACTCTCCTAGCAGATGCATGTTTCTTTATCACAACACCTATTACACAGCTCTGCTATGATTCACCCATTTTGATTTTTAGTGTTATTACTCCCTTGCTGGACTTACTGATTTGAGACAAAGACTATAGCTTATTTGTTTTGACATTCTCAAAGCACCTGGAATGGGGTCTAATGCGTACTCTTGATTCCGTTTATAAGACTAGGTTTTAATAGTCATGAGTAGATTGGTGTCTAGGTGCTTCAGTAAACTCCAGTTCGTAATTGGAAGTTGGTAGGATACTAGCAGGAAGATGTCTCTTCCTTTGGGGTTTCTGAGAGATGGAGAGTTTCTGAGAGATGAGCTGATCCAGATCCTACCACCCTTGATGTTCTTTCTACCCCCGGGATGTCCTGGGCAAGGCTTCTGGGCACTTCGGTAGCTCAAAGGTGTTAGAATGACTGTGAATGTTGCTATTTTGTGACATTTTTCATTTATGTGTATACTTGAATATACAGATTTATTGTTATAAGTCTAATACTTCTTTCCTCACTCATCCTGTAACTGAAGAGATCAAGTAATTTTTCTGAGAAATTCATTGTGTTCTCTTTTTAAGGCCATTATGTTACCTTAAAGTAGCTACATGAGAGAATTAGAACTTAAATTGTCACATGGCTTACTGATTAGTATCTCCAGGTGGTCACCAAAGACTGAGTTACTGGAGTTCAAAGGTAAAAACAGGTACTCTGATCCCTGATGATGGACATAGGAAGTTTCTAAACCAGAATTAACCAGTCAGCTGAATAGCGTGGGATAAATGATGCTTATAATTAGGATATATTTGGCAGACCTTGTCCAACATTTAACGGGAGAATATAATTAAACTTACTTGATAGATCAATCCTTTCAAGTACCTAAAGACATATTGTTAAGGTATTTCATCGTGTTGTGCCCACATATTTGTTTTTCCACTAAAATAAAATATTCTATACAGTCCAAACTGAGCTTCTTCGCTTTATAATACTTCTTGCTCAGCATTTCTGGTTTTATATTATTCATCATCTGATTTTTTTGCCAGGTTACACATGTGGTAAATGAAAAGAAAAATAGAAGTTTGACTCCAAAGATTTCCATTCAGCCAAACCAATAAGATCAAATAATTCTAAACACTATCTACATTGGTTCAGCCTCTATCACTTCTGTGAAATTAATTTTTAAAACCTCAATAATTTAAACTATTTCTTTCTTCAAACTTTCCATAAGAACTGCTTATTAATTTTTCATTATATATCATTTGGAACTATTTTTACAAATAATTTTCATTAGTATAGCAAATGAAGGGTGTACTTTACCCTTTCCTGGCATTGGTAAAGGTTTACTGAAATTGCAGTGATGGTCTCACTACGTTATTTTAAGCAGCTTGAAGTAGGACTTTTTATGAGTATTCACAGTGGAATCAAATAGCAATTAGAAAGTTTAGGTAAGTTTGAAGTTTTTTTTTGGCTAGAGAGGAACTTCCCCAAATCCCCAAAGCCTGTGAGTAGCTCTTAGATTCTTGCCTTGGCTGTTGGATCATTTCACCTTTCCTTTCATCAGTGACTAGAAGGAGCAATAATGCATTATGTGTGAATGCATGTAAAATTCTCTGTCACAGATTTTTAAAACACTTGTTAGTTGCCACAAATGGACGTCAATTCAGAGTGCTCCTGAGGCAACGATGGCGAAGTTTCCTCTTTCATACTTTGGGAATGAAGCTAGGTGAAGCTATTCCTTGGAAAGGGACATCAAAGATGGAGGGTCAGCAAAAAGAAAGGAAGACCCCCAGTGATATAGATTGACACAGTGACTTCAGCAATGGACTCAAGTGCATCAGAGATGATGAGGATGGTACAGGATAGGGCAGGGTCCAGGTCAGCTCTTCATAGGGTTGCTGTAAATTGTACTTGACTCAAGGGCACCTTATAACAGCAGCATATAGAGAACTAATCCACAGGCTTTTCAAGGCTGAACCTTTCTGAAGCACATCACCAAGCTGTCTTCCAAAGCATCTTTGGGAATGTTCAAACCATCCAACCTTTTGTGAGTCATTGAGTACTTAACAATTTGCCCCAACCAGAGACTCCTTAAACACAACATGTGATCCCATTCCTCCCATTACTGATGTTTATCTCAAATTAATTTATAAGGCATTCATTCAGTAGATGCTGATTGTGGAACAGACTGCCAACTACTTATATACAAGTTCAAGCTGAAGATGATGAAAATGAAATCAAATCCACAGGAATCAAAATTTGACCTTTAGTCTATCCCACTCAAATTTGAAAATTCTCTCAGGAACACATTTGAGGCCTTGAAAACCAATGAGAGAAGGCTGGATGAGCTGTGGGAGGATATCAAGAATATCATCCATGAAGAATGCAAAAGATTATTACAAAGGCAGAGGAGGAAGAAAAGACCAACATGAATGTCAGAAGAGACTGAATATTGAACTAGAGCGCTGTGAAGCCAAAGCAAATGGAAAAAATCGAGAAATTAAGGAGCTGAATAGAATATTTCAAAGGGCAGCATGGGAAGATGAAACAAAGTATTATCATGAAATGTACAAAGAGTTGGAGTCAGAAAATCAAAGGGGCTGAACTCGCTCGACATTTCTTAAGCTGAAGGAATTGAAGAAATTCAAGCCTCGAATTGCAATGCTTAAGGATACTATGGGCAGAATATTGAATGATCCAGGAAGCGTTAAAAGAAGATGGAAGGAATATACAGAGTCACCACACAAAAAGGAAATGGCTGAAACAGAGAATTTCATGAAACAACATATGAGCAAGAACCTGTGGTAATAAATGAAGAAGTTCAAGCTGCTCTGAAGGAATTGGCAAAAAAAAAAAACAAGGCCCCAGGCATTGATGGTATACCAATTGACATATTTTAACAAATCGATGCTGCCCTGGATGCGCTCACCAAGTTGTGCCAAGAAATCTGGAGGATAGCTACCTGGACAACTGATTAGAAAAGATCTATATTTTTTCCCATTCCAAAGAATGATGCCCTGACAGAGTGTGGAACTTATCAATCAATATCATTAGTATCACATGCAAGCAAGATTCTGCTGAAAGTCACCCCAAAATAACTGAACAACACATCAACAGAGAACTGACAGATGTGTAGGCTGGATAGATCGCGGTACTAGGGATATTATAACTAATGTTAGAGGAATCATGACTGAAGGCAGAGAGTAACAGCGATATGTCTATCCGTGTTTATTGACTATACAAAGGCACCTGACTGTGTGGATTACAACAGACTGTGGCTTAACTCTGAGAAGAATGGAAATCCTAGAACACTTGATTGTGCTTATTCAAAACCTATACTTGAACCAAGAGGCAGTGTTCAGAATGGACACTGGATGGTTTAAAATCGGGACCGGTGTATGCCAGGAATGCGTCCTATCTCAATACCTTTTCAATCTATACATGGAACAGATCATCTGGAAGGCTGGGCTCTATGAGGAGGAGTGCGGCATCAGGATTGGAGGAAGATTCATCAGTAACCTGCGTTATGCAGATGACACACTTTGCTTGATGAAACTAAGGAGTACCTGAAACACTTGCTGCAGAGGGTCAAGGACTGCAGCCTTCAACATGGATTGAAGCTCAAAAAAAAAAAAAAGATTCTCACTACTGGGCCCTTTAGCAGCATCATGATGGATGGTGAAGAGATTGAGACTGTTAATAGCTTTAGTTTGCTTGGCTCCACAATCAACACTCTTGGTACCGGCAGCCAGGAAATAAAAAGATGAATTGCATTGGGAAAATCTACTGTCAGGGACAGCTCCAGAGTATTGAAGAACAATGATGTCAGTCTGGAGGCTAACATGCGCCTGATACAGGCCGTGGTCTTAGCAATTACGTGCTATACATCAGAAAGCTGGACAATGGGGTGATAGGGATGATAAAAGGAGAATGGATATCTTTGAGCTTTGGTCCTGGAGAAAAGTATTGAATATACCATGGACTATTAAGAGAACAAACAGGTTTGTTCTGGAGAGGGTGAAACCAGGCTGCTTCTTGGAGGCAAGGATTCTGAAGCTCTTTTTGACATACTTTGGGCATGTTGCAAGATGGGACCAGTCCTTGGAGAGGACATTATGCTTGGGAGGGTGGAGGGACAGAGTAGGAGGGGAAGACCTTTGATGAGACGGATTGACTCAGTGACTGGAGTAATGGGGGTAGGTATAGTGGAGATGTGAGGTTGGCTCAGGAGTAGAGTTCAGAGCTGTTGTACTTAGGATGTCTGTGAGTTGCAGGCAACTCAATGGCATATAACAACAACATACAGTAGAACATGAGTTTTTCCTAGTTACCAGTATTTACCTCAGATTCATTAGAAGGAGCTCAGGTGTATATACTGTGGGGAGTTGGACTAGTCCCTAAAGTTGCTTCTGTCTGATAATTTGAATCTGCTAGCAGCTCCCTAAGAAAAAGATAGTCTCTTCCTGTGTGATTTTTAGCTTCTAAAAAACTCTCTGGAGGGTCAACTGAGTCAGTTCCAACTCAGCAGTCACAAGTTAAATTAAGTTTAGAGAAAGCCTTGAGATTCTTGGAGGAAAAGAAAGTCTGAGAGAAAATGGGTTATATGTGCACTTCTCAAAGGCTGTACTTAAGATTAGTTCTGCAAGCAACGGATAGAATTTTAAAAACATGTGTTTGGCATCACATTTGAGCTAATGTTTTCATTAAATAAAAACAGCTGATTCAATTTCAGCAGTGCTCAGAAGACCAGAAAATAATTCCTATTTACCAAATATAAAAGGACAGAAACCAATACAGAATGGAGGGGAGAAAAAAGAGTATAACCTTTGGGATGACTTAGAATTTGAAAAATAGAAGCAGAAATGCTAAACTCAAATTATTATGACTTGAAAGGGGGAGGAAAATCAGCAAATAGTGGCAGGTATTTTCCTAGAAATTTAATTTAGGAAGATGAATATTTAGAAAATTTCAATCAAGACAAACTAAATTCATACTAAAAACAGCCATAAAATAAACGTCTTCATTCTCTGTTTTTGCTCTTGATATTTGTGTAACTCAGCTTTAAACCCCTCACTAAAGAAAAGACTCCAAAAATTAAAGAATCTAGTGAAGAGAAAACAAATAATACAAATTACAAGGGAACAATAGCATTCATTTAAGAGGAAGGATTAAAGTAACAAAAGAATGCCTAGCTTTGCATATAAGTGAGCAGAGGACTCATGCAATAACAATCTACAAACATTTAAAAAGGTATAAAACACTGTAAACAATGAAGAATTATTTTTCAGGATACCATGAGAAATAATAGGAGAAACTTTTAAAGGTTATCAAAAGAAGTTTTCAACCAATACTACTTTTGGATGACTGTTTACTCCCACTGGAAGTTCTGCAGATTTTTTGAAACTGAGCTTTCCAAACAAATAAAACATGAAAGAACCTCTTATTACTCATTCATCCCCTCACTTAATCCACCAGAATTCTCAGATATAAATATTAAAGATCCCACAGCCTAATTAAATATAATAAGAGAGTTTAAATTAGAAAATAATGTCTAGCTTACTTAACCAAAGGCTTTTGCCAGTCGTTTTTGCTTCTGTTGTTTTAGATCATTCTTTTTCTCTACTTGGAGAGATAAAGTGTAGTTTGGGAACCAAGATCACTGACTTTTGGTGGATGGTGGCATTAAGTCAGACAGCCACTTCTCCAGTTATGAAAGGAATGAGATTAAAGCCATTGTGTAAATTTATAAAAAAAAAAAATTGAGCCCTTAAGACAAACTGTTCCTAGTTCAAACTAGTAGTTGCCTCGCCTTGGTTTTCTGCCTCTCACTGTCTGAGGGAGGAGCCTGTTTTTAGGAGGTAGAGTTCAGGCAGGAGCCCTGGGATTCTGACCTGAAAAATTCAGGTGAGTACATGAAGTTGTCCTTGCTAACTAGTGATCTGTGAACTTAGCAAAATGTTTATTAAACCACTTAGTATCCTTTTTTTAAGTCACCATAGCACTAAGACATCTTTCTTCTGTGGAACAGCTAGTGGCTTCAAACCACAACCTTTTGGATAGCAGAGGAACACTTAAACTACAGTGGAGGACTCCTAACTATATACTAAAACAAATACAACAACAAAAACACAAAAACAAAAACAAAACAACAATGAACCAAAAAAAAATCCCACACCATTGCTGTCAAATCAAAGACCTAGTACAGAGTTCGAACATATTCACAGTATTTTCAGGATGCAAATCCTTAAGGAAGCAGATTCCTCTATCTTTCTTCCGTGGTACAGCTGGTATGTTTGGTTAGCTGTTAAGTACCTTAACCACAGCACCACCAGAGCACCTCACCTCTGAAATGGAGGAAAGAATCAAGTTGTTCTCAAATTTATTATTTCATCTTGGGCTGTTATCGATATTTGGCAATTAATCGGGTTCATAAAATCTACACAGTAAGTTATATCTGTTTTAACTACTTGGATTTCAAAGAAGTGTGTGTTTTTTTAATATATGGTGTAAGAGTGGGTGTTTGTGTGTGTGTGTGTGTATGTGTGTGAGATACGTGTTTGCTTCTAAAAAAATACAGATGAATTTTCAAATTAGTATTGATTTTGTTCTTGAGATATAACTTTTTACTTCAAATAAAGTCATGGTAAAATGTGCCAAACTATTTTTGTAATGTATTGATTTTTAACCTTAGCAAAACAATGTCTGTATTATAGAATTTTAGAATGAAGTTAAAAATAGCATTTGAGATATTATTTCCTTACAATTAATATTTCATGGCATAAAAAGTACAATATTTTTCCTTCCTGCACTTTTGCTCATTAATAATGTAGAATTGAGTGAACAGAAAGTGTTTTCCATTGTTGACTACAATAGTGCGCTTGATATTTAATTTACCAGATGACTGGCAAAGCATAGGTCAAGATGTTTCTCAGATAATGGTAGTTAACATTTACTAAAGAGTTCTTATATGTCCAGTACATTCATAAGTATTTTATGTGCATTTTCTCTTTTCATCCTGATAACCATTCTATGGTTCTAGAAGTATCCTCATTTTGTAAACTTAGGCAAAGTGACAGTACGCAAATTGTCTACATTGTTGTTGCTCTGTGCTGTTGACAGGACTGTATCATAACGGATCCTCTAGCAGATTTTCAGAGGCTATCAATTGCATGAAAGGAGATTGCCCATCCTTCCCCCTCAGTACTACTAGGGGATTTGAACCACTTGCCTTTGAGTTTTCTTTACCACTAGGTCACCGGAGGTCCCTACAATTGTATAATAACATTGGAGCCAGAACTCAAGTCCAGACTATTTAAGTCAAATGTCCATTTTTAAGCACAATACTGTACTGCCTCCTACTCATTATCTTCCTTTCAATATTTTTTAATGATACATTTTGTTGTTACAAGTTTGAGGCAACACAGAACATTTAATGACTTTCTTTAGGTAGATTTGAGAGGCTTTAGATTCAACATATATTAATCGGTGGGTTTATAATGTGTTCAACCCGTAGGCAATCGACATTCACTTCTTAGCATTCCTTTAATTCTCATAAAAGAGTTGAGAGATAGGATTTATAATTCCTGTTTTATGAAATAGGAAATAGAAGTTTTAAAGACATTGCATGTTTGCTCCAGTTAAACAGTAAGTGACAGCTAGAATTCAAACTCAATGGAACTAATTTCTGAATGTATCTGGTTAAACATCTCCTCTTCCCTTATCATTCTCTTGGGAAGGATTCCTAATTTTCCACAAGTGTACTGTCAACTCATAATCATTCAGTCTAATATAAAACTTTCCATTAATAAACCAGCAATTCTTTACCCAGATCCTTGCCAATTAAGAGCTACGTGCTGAGCTGGGATACCAATGAATGGAGATGTAATTGCACTGCAGGTATATTGATGACTGACTCTAAAATTCATGCACTTGACCTGCTAAACATCCTTATAGGCAGGATGTAAAGGAAGCATTATACCTGTAAAATCTGGCTGAGTTGGAAATGTTAAGTGCACTGTTTCGAAGATGTAGAAGATCTAAACTATACAGTCAGCTAGCTCAAATTTATGGATATATATAAGGTGGTTAACCCAACTAAAATTCAATTCACTTTCTTCTCAAGTGAATGGTATATTCTCCAGAATTGATCATATATTAGGGCACAAATCAAACTTCAACAAATTAAAAGCCATTGAAATAATACAAAGTATCTTCGCAGACTACAGTGCAATAAAACTAAAAACCACATGAGGGAAAAGCTTACAAAACAACCCATGCTACACCCTGCGAGAACATGATTGGGTTATACAAGAAATAAAGAATGAAATTTAAAAAAGTTCCTTGAAACAAATGAAAATAAAAATAAACATAACAAAGCTTCTGGGATGCTTTAAGGCAATCCTCAGTGGGCAGTTCATAGCAATAGGCACACAGATAAAAAAGGAAGAAAGAGGCAATATTAATGATCTAACTCAACACTTCCATCAAATAGAAAAAGAACAACAATCTAATCCCATAGCCTTTGTTGTTGTTTTTGTTATGTGCTGTTGAGTTGCCTGGAAACTCATGGTGACCCTATGTACAACAACTCTGTAGCCTGCCCTGTTCTGAGCCAGCCTTATTGATTCTGACACATCTATCTTCCTTACCCCTGTTACTGTATCAATCTATCTCATCCAGAGTCTTCCTCTTCCTCTCCTGTGCTGTCCCTCCACCCTTCCAAGTATGATGTCCTTCTTCAAGAACTGGACCCTCCTGACTACCTGCCAAAAGTATGTGAGATGTAGCCTCAAAATCCTAGCCTCCAAAGAGAAACTTGGTTTCATCCTCTCCAGGAAAAACCTATTTATTCTAGCAGTCCATGGTATTTACAATACTTTTCTCCAGCACCACAACTTGAAGGCATCTATTATTCTTCTTTCATCCTTAATCATTTTCCAGCCCTCTGATGCATATCAAGTAATTGCAAAGACCATGGCCTGGATCAAGCATACCTTGGTTTCAAGATTGACATTATTGTTTCTCAGTACTCTGGAGAGGTCCCTGACAGCAGATTTTCCCAGTGCACTTCATCTTTTGATTTCTCACAGCCTCTAGAATAAAAAAAAATTTATAAGAACAAGAGCTGAAATCAATGAGATAGAAAGCAGAAAAACAATTGAAATTGTCAACAAGACCAGGAACTGGTTTTCAAAAGGGTCAATAAAATTGACAAACCATATGCAAACCTTGCAATAGTCTCAGAATCATTCTATGAAGAGTACTCCCAGAATCATTCTATGAAGCAAGCATACTCCCAAAGTCATTCTATAAAGCAAATATACTACCAAAATACAGGCCGATATCTCTCATGAATATAGATGCAAAAAATCCTTAAAAAAATCGTGGCCAATCCAACAGCATTAAAAAAACAATTCACACGGCCAAGTAAAATTCATAACAGGTATGTGAAAATGGTTCATCGTAAGAAAAATAATCATCATAATTCATTATACTAACAAAGCAAATAATAAAAACCACGTGATTCTAGCAATTGATGCAGAAAAGGCCTCTGACAAAATCCAGCACCCCTTCCTGATTAAAGCACTCAGCAAAATAGGAATAGAAGGGAATTTCCTCAACAAGGGGAAAAGTGTATACACAAACCCAAGAGCCAGTATCATTCACTGGAGAAAGACTAAAAGCATTCTCCTTGTGAACAGGGACCAGAAAAGATGCCCACTGTCACTAATCCTATTCAGCATTGTATTGGAAGTACTTGCTAGGTGAATATGGTAAGAGGGAAATAAGAAGCATCTGGATTGGCAAAGAGATGGTGAAACTATTGCTATATGTAGATGATATGATAGCATAGTAGAGAACCCCAAGGACTCCCTCTTCCCCCCCAAAAAACCCTTACTGTTAGAGCTAGTAGATCAGTTTAGCAGAGTGGAAACATACAAGATCAATATACAAAAGTAAGCGGGATTCCTCTACAGTAATAAATAAAACACAGAGAAAGAAATTAACAAAGCAATACCATTACAATAGCCAATCACAAATTGAGATACTCAGGAATAAATCTAACTAGAGACAAAAGACCTTTATAAAGACAACTACAAAAACACTTCTGCAAGATACAGTAAAAGACCTAGGTAAATGGTAGAATGTTCCCTGTTCATGGATAGAAAGACTCAATATAGTGAAAATGACAGTTCTTCCAAAATCAATCTACATGTTTAAAAATGCAGGCCCAATACAGATACCAATTTTATTTTTCAAAGAGGTAGAAAAGACAACTGCAAAGTTTATTTGGAGAGGAAAGAGACCTCAAATAGGCAAAGCACATCTGATAAACAAGAATGAAATGTGAGGCATAGAACTCTCTGATTCAAACTGTATGCCTTTGGGATTACTTCTTGCCACTAGGAAAGAACATCTTATCTAACACAGCTTAGCACAACTTCTTACCACTAGGCCTTCAAAGCTCAACTAGAGGACTATAATTAACAGATAGACATGATAGTCTGTCTATGTTATAAAAAATTGGTGGAGGTGTGTCAAGAGGGACCCTAGACTTAGGGTAAGGGTTGAGGGGCCTAACTTTTTTCCTGGTTACTTACTTCATGTCTGAGCATCCCTTGGCTAAAAAGTAGTCTTTTTTTGGGGGGGGGGAGGGGGAGGAACATACTATTTCACTGTATCCAGATTTTTGAAATGGATTTAACTGTTTACATTCTTTTAATTTTTTTTAAAAGAACATGGCAAATCTTCGGGTGTAATTTTTTTCCCCATAGATCTAACATTTTCTCTTCACTCCTAGAAGTGGAATCAATTGTACTCTAATAAAATGCATACAGGCTCATTCAGATCAATAGATTTCCTTTTAGAAAAGTTCTATCAATTTTATTTCTTGCCAGCTTTGTTAGGATATGCATCTCTCAAATGTACCTCTCACAGACCTCTCCTTCCTAACTCATTCTTGTACTCTTCAGGTTACTAGGGTTTCAGAATGAATCTAGGAGAGAAGTACTCAGAGGGAGGGTGGAGTCAATACTTAATGACAATACATAGCAAGTCAGCTCTGGTGACCTAGTGGTGAGAAGTTGTACTGCAATCCTAAGGGCATGTGGTTAAGGAGCTCCATGGAGAAGGATGGGCAGTTTTCTCCTGTGTGATTATTGCCTCTGAAAACCTGCTAGACGGTCAGCTATAAGTCAGTTCCTCAATGGTGCACAACAGCAACAACAATGCAGCGGAGATGGTGCGAAGATTTTGAGTTGGCTCAAGCCACTTTTTAATTGAGGCCAAGGCCTAGGTTGATAGAATTTGGCATGTTTCACTTTTTTTTTTAAAAAGTATTTTGTATTGCTTTGCTTACAAAGTTCATAAGCATTTTGTTTTACACTATTCTTCATTGATACTGTGTTCCGTACAATCCTTCCCATCTCTTATGTTTTATAAACTTAATCACCATTGGACTATGTCCATCCTTACCCACTGGATCCTTCCCATTATCTTTACCTCCTGCCTCCATGCAACAAATTATGCAACGCCAAGATTTCACACCTACCCATCCTCACCATTCTGTCTCCACTCCTTCCCCCTTTGGGTTCCCATATGTGTTTTACTAGTTATCCTTCTATTTTTAAAATACTGATCTTATGTAGTGTTTTTCCTTATGAAACTAAGTTAGTTCACTCAGCATAATGCTTTTCAGTCTCTCCCAAGTGATATAGTATTTTTCAAAATCTTTGTTCCCAAATGCTGCATAGTATTCTATTGTGTAAATGTACCACAACTTCTCAATCAATTCAGTTGTGATTGGACATTGGGCTGTTTCCATATTCTTACAATGGTGAAAAAGCTGCTGTAGACATTGTTGTACAAATCTTCATTTGTGTCTCAGTTTTAATTGCCTCGGGGTATATTCCTAGTAGTGGAATAGCTGGGTCATACGGAGTTTCCATACTCAACTTTTTAAGGAAACACTAAACTGCCTTCCAGAGTGGTTGTATAATTTTTCAATAGTGTATGAGAGTTCCCACCTCTCCACGTTGTCTTCAATATTTATTGCTTGCTACCCTACTAAACTTTGCCACTGTTACTGAAGTGAGATAATATTTCATTGTGGTTTTTATTTGCATCTCTTTTATTGCCTGTGATTTTGAGCATTTCTTCATGTATGTGTCTGTTGGCCATCCAAATATCTTCCTCTGTGGAAGGTCTTTCCATATATTTTGCCCATTTTGTAATGGGTTATCAGTCCTTTTCTTCTGAAGTCCCAGAGTATTCTGTAGACTTTTGTTATGAGACCCTTGAATGAGATAGTATTGCCAAATGTTTTTCCCCAGTCAGTAGGTTTTCTTTTCACCTTATTAGAAAAAGGTGTTGATATGCACAGGGATTTAATCTTTAGAGAGTCCCATTCATCCATTTTATCCTCTCCAGCTTGTGCCTTTCTGGCTGTAATTGTCAGTGTCTTTAGACCATAGACTAGGCCTACTAGGCTTGATCCCAGTTTGTCTCTCATGAACTTTATGGTTTGGGATTTTAGTCCCAGGTCTCTGATCCATCTTGCATTGATTTTTGTGTATAGTGTGAGTTGTGGATCCTGTTTCAACTTTCATCAGGTAGCAGTCCAATGCTTAACTTTTTTACTTGTAAAGTTTGTAAACATTGTTTTTCACACCGGATCTTTTCCATTTCCTTTACCCACTCCTCCCTCCACCCATCAAATTGTGTGATCCTGTGATTAAGTTCCCCCTCCCTTCCTTGGATCCTTGTACTCCGAGAAAATGAGAACTGAGCACAGAGACTTGTCCACCTATGTTCACAGCAGCATTATTCACCATAGCAAGAATATGGAAACAGTGCAAATGCCCAACCATGATGGAATGGATTGAAAAATTATGATGCATTAACACACTGGAGTACAAAGCAGGTCGCAGGAGCAATGATTTTGTAAATTACTACCTAGCTTTAGTTTGCTTAGTTCCACAATCAACACTCTTTGGCACCAGCAGCCAAAAAATTTAAAGATGTATTGTTTGGGGAAAGTCTGCTGTCAGAGACCTCTCCAAAATACTGAAAAGCAACGATGTCAGTCTGGAGACTAAGGTGTGCCTGATACAGGCCATAGTCTTTGCAATCACTTGCTATAGATCAGAGATCTGGACAATGAATGACTAGCAATGATGGAAAGAGAATTGATGCCTTTGAGCTGTGGTGTTGGAGAAGAATATTTAAAATGTCATGGACTGTTGAGAGAACAGGCAGGTTTATCCTGGAGAGGGTTAAACCAGGCTGCTCCTTAGAGGCAAGGATTCTGAAGCTTTGTCTGACATACTTTGGACATGTTGCAAGGAGGGATCAGTCCTTGGAGAGAGAAGTCATGCTTGGGAGAGTGGAGGGACTGCACAAGAGAGAAAGACCCTCGATGAGATGGATTGATTCAGTGACTGGGGTAATGGGGGTAGGTGTGTCAGAACCAATAAGATTGGCACAGGATTGAGCAGATTAAGAGCTGTTGTACACAGGGTCAGTATGTGTCACAGGTGACTCAATGACATACAATGAAAACAAGATGGGAGGGACTGGAGAGCATTATGCTAGGTGAACTAACTCAATTCCATAAAGACACATACTATTTAAGACCATTATTGTACCTTTTTATCTTTTGAAAGTTGCTGATATTATTACAAATGGAAAAGTACAGGTCACTTCTAGTTCAGATTATCAGTTCCGTTTGACTGGGATTTCCTTTATATTAAATAATAACAATTAGGTGAGATTTTGTTGTTAAAATTTTAGCGTTTTTCATGAATGTCCTTCTTAGTATCTTAGAAATACATGAAAGAAATGAGTCACCACTGACTGCTAGCCACTTTGGAATAGATTTTTGATAAAATTTTTCTTTAGTATTTATGAAGTTTAATCTTCATCTGAAATTAGAACTGTTCTGCTGTGATAGGACCAAAACCGTTGGAGGTGATTTAGATTCTGTCACTAACCAGCCATGTCACATAGACAAATAGCTCTAGTGGCTTAGTGTTCGAATCCTGCTCAGTAGGAGAAAGATGGGCAGTCTCCTCCTGTGTGAGTAACTACTTCTGAAAACCTGCTGGAGTGTCAGCCAAGAGGTGGTGACTCAGTGTCACATAACAACAACATGTTATCTGTAGGGAGCCCTGGTGACTTAGTTATAAGGAGTTGTGCTGTCCACCCTGAGGCCCAATTCAAATCTACCAGCTGCTTCATTGGAGGGAAATGAGTAATCTCCTCATATGTAACTTCTTTTCAAAATCTGGGAGTGGGTAAACTATGAGTTTGTTTAGACTCGATGATATATAACAACAACAACAACATTTTTTGCATTGTCTATATTATCCTTTGATAACCTCTGTCTTGCCTATTCTAACAGTTTGCTCTGAGAATTCATTGGATAAATAAAATAATGGTTGTGAAAACAAGTTAAGAGGTAGCATTAATATGTGTCTTCTAGTGATGAAATGGAAGAATAATATGCAAATTGAATTACTTTTGCTATTATACTGGCCTGATCAAGTATTTATTAGTTATAGAAAGTCTTATTAAGATTCAGACAAGGTCATACAAAGGACATAAATGGAGCATTATTTTGCAGCAGTGAAGAAAATAGATGCAACAGTGCATTTAATAGTGTTTGATGAATATTGATCATTTAAAGATAATCACAAATGATCTTAATAATTGGATGAAGAAGCTAAGAAGGATGTTAATATGTATATTAAAGCATTTGCAGAATGAATTGGCAAAGCAAAATATCTAATGCTGACAATCTGTAATAGTACAGTGAAAAGTTGAGAGCTTTTCACAAATGCACAAGCCATGCAAGAAACCAGGAGAGTTATAGGACCCAACCAGAAATTATTTGAATTGAAAGTATTACCTCCTGTGTTGTACATGCAATAGAATAGAGAAGGTACATTGACTCTAACCTCATAAAAGTAAGTTCTTCACCTGTATTAATTTCACTGAAGGTATTTTAATTAAAAGGTAATATGGGCTTACTTGTGTGGAACGTATTATAATTCTTTTCTCATGCTTATGTGAGATCAGTTGGTTTGGAGAGTGTTAGCCACTTGATTTTTGACTTTAATAAAAGAATGCTTGGTTCTATATTCCAATAGTTTTTTATTGATGGTAAATGCTTATCAGCTATCTTTATATGTGAAATAGTAATGTTGTTGATGTTACATGAAGTTGAGTTGTAACCGACCCACAGCTGACTCGCCCATGGGTTTTCAGAGGCAGTTAATTGCATGGGAGTAGATTGGCCATCTTTCTCCCTCCCTGTACTGGTGGCCTGGGACTGCCCATCTTCCTTTTTATAAATTCCAGCTTCGGAATTGAAGTACAGCTTCTTGCCACTAGGCCACCAGAGCTACTTAAAACTGTAATGTTGTTGTTGTTGTTGAGTGCCGTCAGGTCATAGACAACTCATAGCGACCTTATGAACGAAAGACCTGAACAACTTGTATAGCTTTCTTCGTTTCTCCAAGTTCATAGAGTTTCCAGAGGCATACTATTTCTGAAGTGGCTGCCACTCACTCCTGCTTCCAAACTTATTTTATTTGGGGAGCTCTACCAAGCACTGTCCACCATGGGTGACTAACACTGTATTGTAAACATCTTGAAATCATTCTTTGGGATGGCAGATTATATTATGGCTTCCCCCCACCAGCAGATCAACAAAAGGAATTTATTTGAATCACTTTTTGACAAAAGATGGTGGGAAAATAAATATGGTATATCGTTGTTTTTTGTGCTGCCAAGTTGACTACAACTGATAGTAACTCTTTGAAGAATGGCCCTGAACCTTCCTCTATTGTGAGCCAACTTCACCATCTCAAACACACTTGAGCCCATTGCTGTTCGGCTCTTTTGCTGGCTCTCCACCTTTCTGAGCATTATGTTTTTCTCCAAGGAAAGGCCCCTATTTATAATGTGTAAAGTTTCACCATCCTTGTTTCCAAGGACCACATTAGTTTTCACTTTCTCTAGGCCAGACCTGTTTAGTCTCTTGGCAGTCCATGACATCCTCAATACTCTTCTTGAATACCACATCTCAAAGGCATCAATTCTTCTTTTGTCATCCTTAGTCATTGTACAGCTTTCAGATGCTTAACAAGTAATTAAAAAGTCCATGGCTTGGATCAGGTGAACTTTAGTCTTTAAACTGGCATAGTTTCTCTTTAGTATTCTGGAGAGGTCCTTGACCATAAACTTTCCCAGTGCAACTCATTTTTTGATTTCTTGAATGCTGGTAGCAACAGTGTTGATTGTGGATCCAAGTAAGATGAAATCATTGACAAGTTGAGTCTTTTCTCCATCTTTTATGATGTTGTCCATTGGCCTGGTGGGAAAGATTTTTATTTTCTTGATGTTGAGATGTGTTCCATTTTGAAAGCTATAGTCCTTGATCTTCTGCAATAAGTGCTTCAAGTCCTCCTCATTTTCAGTAAGCAAGGTTGTATCATATGCATAACACAGGTTATGAATGAATCTTCCTCTGGTCCTGATGTCACATTCCTTTTTATAAATTCCATCTTCTTGAATTATCTGTTCAGCTTATCTATTACAAAAGTATCGAGATAAGCTGCATCCCTGATGCACACCTTTCTTGATTTAGAATCATGTAGTGTTCCCTTGCTTTGTTTGGACAATAGCTTCTTGTAGTATTTTGAAGTTAAGTAATTTTAATTCTTTGAAACAGAGAGGTAAAATTTTCCCCTAATGTTTCTTATCATAGATTTAATTGCAGCTTAGAAGTTTCAGGACAATGGAAATAAGTTTCCCAGAAGACATCCTCAGGAAGCAAAAAAATAATTGCTCTTTTCAGTTCCTTAATTGTTATGGACTTGTCATTTTAGTTGGAGGTATCATGATATCAGTAGGGCACACAAGCATACATACACACATAATTGAAACAAGGGAAACTTTGAAAAGAAATTAGAGAAATAATTGCATTTTAAGGAAATAGTGTCATTTACTTGTTACAAATAACAAATCAGTGGCTGTCTTAGGCCAGGTTCTCTAGAGAAGCAAAATCATTGTGCATGTGCATGTGCATGTGCATGTGCATGTCTGTGTAAAGAGAGTGAGACAGAGACAGTGACAGATAGATGCTTATCAAAAGGAAATGACCTATGTGCCTGTAGAGGCTGGAGAGGCCTAGGTCCGTGACATGGAGCTGTGGAAGCTGAGGAATCTCAGGTCTGTGGATGAGGCAGAGTTGGTTCAAGGAGCCAGAAGCACAACAGAGGATGAGCAAAAAGCAGGCCAATCCCACCAGACTTCCTTATTTAATCAGAGCACACATGCCAGTGGAACTCTTCTTCAACTCTGGCTGCTCAGAGCCCATCTCGTCAAAGGAATGGTTTTGTTACATCAGGCTTCATCAAGGGAATGACTGTATCAGAACTGCCAAACCTGAGATTCATGGGCATGCAAGCTGACACACAACCCTAACTATCACAGTGACAATATGTTAAATGGGATTTGCTAGCTCCCTATAACATGTACAAAGCAATTAGAAATATTTCAGTGTTTGGGTTTGTTGTTTTTTTTTAAATCAGAAATATAAAGTGGCTAAAGCTTTGCTTGCAGATCTTATCTGTGATTGTGTGGTCTATGTGACCACCATTTAAAAGAACAGAGGAGCAGGGAAAAGGAACTAGATCTTTCTTATCTGACCGCTTCTCTTCCCTCTTTCCTACACACCAACAAAAAGCTAATGTTCTAAGAGTTAGTAAGATATCTCTTTAATACAGCATCTCTTACACAGAAGGAGAATTTCCCTTTTATGCTAGAGTTAAATACCTTGGATGACATTTTCTATTTTCTACTTTATGTTTCATTAATCTATAGATTTGGTGTTTGTTTACCATAAGCAATCTGAGGCAGACCAGATACAGCCTATGAAAAGCATTCCATAGATAAAGACTTTCGTAGCAGCAGACACCATTGATTTACTTGTCAGGTTTGCTATTAGGATGCTTACAAGAAGATGTGAACTGATCACCTGTTTTCTTTCTTTCCAATGTGTTTTATCCCTTGCTGTCCCTCATCATGCCCCACACCCTGATAAAAGGAGAGAATGTATTCCATTCATACCACAATTCAATTCTTCCAAGCTTCCAAAACTGAAATAACCAGACTGTTTCTTTTCAAAATATACTACTGATTTGAAATCCATCAGGAAAGAGCAGACTGGCTTATTGCCATGTGCAGGTTCTTTCCTCATTAGGCTACCTCACTCATTAATGTTGAGTCAGAATTAACTTACAACTAACCTTTCAGGAGACTGTAAATTCCATTGAAAGCGATTGCCCCTCATTTCCCCATGGAGCCACTGGTGGATTTGAACTACCAGAGAGACACTATTCTTGGATTTGCAGCACAGCTACCTATGAACTTAGCCACCAGAGCTCCCTCATTTGACCAAGAGGGGCAACAGTTCCAGGGTCAGATTGGTTGGAAGCATCATCCAGCAGAGTGAGACCTCAGAGGTTGCCAGCCTATTTGTCTCCTGTTAAGTGGATTTGATATTGTTGAACTAGCAGTAACATCAGGACCATGATGCGGGTGTCACTTTCCTTCCTTGTATTTCTCTGCCTGTGATGTGCCTCCTGTATAGCAGACCCTCAGTCTTGGCTTTATGTCTCTGATTCCTAGCCATTCATTAGATGTTATACTGGCTGAAACTTACAAAGTACTTAGCATTTGTCAGGTATCCTGCCAAGGATTTTTATATTAGCTCATATAATCCTACAGTAATCCCACAGGAGAAATACTGTTATTACACCTATTTTACAGGAGAGCAATTAGATAATTCACATAGCCTATTGTAAAACTCAAACTCATTTCATTGAGTCAGAACTGACTAATAACTGACTGTCCAGAGGATTTTCAGAGACTGTTTTCAGAGACAGGAGAAGAGTACTCATCTTTCTCCTGTTGAGCTGTTGGTGGATTGATTGGAACCACCAGAGAGACACCACATTTGAGTTTGTAACACAATTTTCTATGCCTCCAGAGGTCTTTTAGCTGACAAGAGGTAGAGTGGAAATTGGAACTCAGATTATCTGACTGCAGAGTTCATGCCTTTGTTCATGGTGCTCCTGCCTTCTCCACAAACTTAGCTAGAAGTCCAGCACCTCCTGTGAAGCCTTTCTGGAAGGCTTCAAATTGTGGTGGATTCTGCACTGTAAACTTTAATGTTTCCTCATGTTGATGTTGTTGTGGTGTGCCATCGAGTCAGAACTGGCACATAGCTGACCCTCCAGCAGATTTTCAGAGGCAATAAATTCCATGGGAGGAGATTGCCCATCAGTAATAATCATTGAATGTTTACTTACAGATATACTACATGTCTTATTTATCAAGTGCTGCTGTAATAGAAATGTTGTTGTTGTTGTTGTTATGTGCCGTCGAGTCGTTTG